>NW_026623268.1:3162972-3229345 GCF_030028575.1 Malurus melanocephalus
GTGGACCGGCGCGGCCAGCGCAACCACCTGGCGGCGTGTTGCTGCGACTGCGAGGAGCTGGACGACGGCTGCGACAGGTACCGGCGCCGCGACCCCCGCCGCCCCGGGGACAGCCCGACCGTGCGGGACGCCCTCCCGAAGGCGGTGTCCCCGCGGGGCTGCCGCCCCGAGGGCCGGGGAACCGCGCCCCGCTTCCCGGTAAACTTGTCGGGAGAGAGGCAAAGGGGAGGCGGCGGGAGCGGGACGGGGCAGGGGCAGGGCGGCGGGAGCGCGGCTGCCCCGATGCCAGCCGGCGCTGTGCTCCCCCCGCTCGCAGGTGGCTGACGTGCAAATCGCTGCCCCCGGGAGCGCTGGAGAGGATCGCCGACACCGTCGCGGACCGGCTGCGGGTCCCGTGGTTCTCGGGGGCCGTGAAGATCAACGTGAGCCTCGTGCCGCCGCTCGTCCTGCTGCCCGTCTTCCTCCACATTGCTGCCCTGCATTTCCTGCTGGGGCTCATCATCCTGACGTCCCTGCCCGTCGTGGTGCTGTGGTATTACTACCTCACCCACCGGAGGAAGGAGCGGACTCTTTTCTTCTTGAGCCTAGGGCTCTTCTCCTTGGGATATATGTACTATTTGTTTCTCCGGGAGGTGGTTCCCCGGGGCCAGGTGGAGTATTCCCAAGTGGTCGTTCTCACGTGCGGGTTGATTCTTATGCTTGCAGCYCTGTCTCGAGCCAAGAAGGACCCTGGCTATCTTCCCATCCCGGCAGGCAACCAGAAGCCATCGCACCAGGATTTGCCCACCAAAAGTGTTAGAGGGAGCTCCAGTGGGCTCCATGGCATCTCAGGTGCTGCCAGCAGTCGTGCTGTGAATGGGGAGGCTAAAGGTCATTGCAGGATGCCATCTGAGCAGCCAGAAGGTGTGAAAAAGGACTGGTGCACTAAATGCCAGCTGGTCAGGCCAGCCCGGGCAGGGCACTGCCGGCTTTGTGGCCGGTGTGTGAGGAGGYTGGACCATCACTGTGTCTGGTAGGTTTTGCACTGCTGAGGCTACCTGTGTTCTCTCTCTCTCTCTGAGTTCCCTCCTTTTTTAAGCTAGCTTCTTTTTTTACAGTCCGTGGCAAATGGAGTTGCTTTTGTTATGTGCAAGACCTTATGATACTCCTTAAATAGAAAAAGCTTTGTATTTACCCCTTAAAAAACAGTGTAACTGTTTAGTTGATCTAATAGCTGAAAGCTTCTACAGCATAATTCAGAAACGTCTTTACTTCTGTACTGTTTTTCATCAGTTCAGGGGTTTTTTGGTGTGGGTTTTCTTGGATTTTTTTTCTTTAAGCTTGGTCTGTGTAGCACTAGCAATCCTGCAGTTAAGGTCCATTAGTGCTCTCCTGGGGCAAGGGATCCCAAGGGTGCCTGTGTGCATGTGGTGCTGGAACCAAGGGGCAGTAGGGTGTGATGKGTCTCAGCAAAGGATACCCTTGTTMAAAATTTGAGGGAAACAGTCTGCTGCTCTTACCCTACAGGTCTATTGACTTGTGTTTCTAACTTTTGTACATAAAGTTACACAGCTTCTTTGAACATGCTTCAAAGTTCTTAGCCTTGTATGGAAGCACCTTGGAAATCAGGTTCTCTGACAGCTGGGGGAGGGAGAAGAAATAGAAGACAGYTTCTTTTCTTTTTTCAAGCAAAGTAATCTCTTCTTTCCTTTTGGAGGATTAACAGCTGCGTAGGGGAGCAGAATCATCAAGCTTTCATCCTTGCACTCTCCTTCTTCATGCTTACCTCTGTGTATGGGATTACCTTGACYCTGCACACCATCTGTAGAGGCCGATCTCCATTTGTGGCATTGTTCTACTGCCCTGGGGCCTATTCTGACTACAGGTGAGATTTCTAGTCTGGGAGACAGCTGGGGTTGGGAGCAGGCTTGCTCAGGTAGCTCAGCTCCTGTTCCTTGTTTTACTGGCTGTCAAACCTGAACAYAAAGCGCTCCCTAGAAAACTCTGGAAACAAAGATCTGTCTCTGCTTTTGCCAAGGCGGGCAGCCTGAGACTTGGAGAGAGCTTCCTATTTGGAAAAAGTTGAAGGGGCTAGGATTTGAAGTATTTGTGGTATTCTGTAGAGATGTACCTTTAAATTTGTTTGCCCCCAGATGCAGATAACAGTCTGACRGTCTAGACTCTCCCTCTCATTCCTYACTATTTATCTAGTGACTGTCCTCCAAGTTATCTGTCTGGCAGTGAGGGTAGTGGGAGCTGTTGGACATAAGTTCAGAGACCAGCACTAGCACAGATGGGCAGAGTACTGCCAGTACAAGTGACACAAGTGACAGACACTACCTTCATCTCTACTSCATCTTGTGACCTGTGGAGTGTGAGCATGCTGGGGTCCTTAAATAAAGCCTGAGCAGCTTTACAACAGGAAGAGTAAAGGGCTAGGTTGTATGATAGCAGTGTGCAAGAGTRGCTCTGTAGCAGCAAAATTCTCATTAAGTAAGCCCTGAAGCTTTAATTTTGAGAAAGCCTTTAAGGATTATCTGATGAAAGCAGCGAAGTGAGATCGCTGTGGCAGATGTAGACAGGGATTTGAAAGGATAGTGATTACCAGGGAAAGTCACTTTAAAGCATCTGCTCCTGTACTAAATGGCTTTCTTCCCATCTTTTTCCCTGCTGCCAGCTCTGCTCTGTCGTTCACCTGTGTRTGGTACTGTGCCATTGTAACAGCTGGCATGGGATACATCCTCCTTATCCAGCTGTTGAACATCAGCTACAATGTGACTGAGAGGGAAGCTCGGCTGGCTCTGCGGGACAACACCGGGCGCAGACTGCTGGGCGGGTTAGTGATAGACACTGGCCAGTATAACAGGGGCCTCCTGTGCAACTGGGGCCACTTCCTGAGCCTGGGCTCTTCTCCTCCACAGCGCTCTGCCGAGGACATCGTGTGACACCCATCTTTCTGCAGATGGCGTTGTGCCTGGCTCACTGACTTTCTTTAGCAGGGGAGCAGCCCCTCCCACCAGGACTCCTTCCTCGGACAACCTTTCCACGTGSTCGGTGTGTGGGCTGCCTATCCACTCACCTGCAACACCAGAGGTTTTCCCAGGTGGAATGGTTCTTCACGTGCTCTCAGCCAGCAATAGGATGCAGAAAGCAGTAAGCCATATGTGCAGATGGGGAGAGGAGGAGTCTGCTGCCTTTTTCCACTGTGGGAAACAGAAAGAAGAGCACAAGGTTTAGAGAACTTGAGTTTTCATTAGATGTCAACACTGGCATCAGGAGGAACTCACTGCTGGACTTCAGAGAGAGCATTGGTGCCTGCAAAGGTTAAGAAATCCCTGGCTCGTRCCTACGTGTGGCATTTTGGAGATGTCAAGAGGGTGAACTTTGGATGCAGATGGACCCCTGCAGAAACCAGGCTCTTTTTCTAGGCAATTACTGAGCAGTGCTCTCCTCTCTGGTGCATTTATTTATTTATTTTTATTWTTTTTTATTCCATCCAGCTGTGTACATGCTTCTATTAAGTGCCTTTGTGAGCTATGTTCCTATGTTGTAGGGCTTTGTAAGATTCCTTCAGCTCTTGACCCCTAAAGTTGTTATTCCATCCCTGTCTGTCTAAGTGAGTGAAAAGCGATCCCATTGTTCTTTCTTCAAGCTGGGTCTGTTGGTTTTAAGGTTTTGCATGCCTCCCTCAAAGTGTTTCTGCTTTGATTATGGGTTATGATGTGAGACAGCAGGTAAACGCACTAAGTAAGAAGGAGATGTTTTGAAGCAACATGTGACAGTGAACTTTGAGGGCAAAACAAGAGCRTGCTTTCCATCTGGTATTAGTGCAGTTTCAGGGAAATGACCTTCCCCTTCTGTCTGTGGGAGAGTAGGCAATTCTGCTAGCAGCATATTTGATAGGTAGCATATTGGTTGGTTGTGTTGCTGTTAACACAGTGACCTTGTCTCCTCTCAACCCAGTTACTGTGGAGCTGCCTGACTGTAGATCTGTTTTCTCAAGCCAARAAACAGATCAGCCTTAGGGTAAAAGGGAGAGGTAGAGGATGCATTGGAGGTGTCTGCTTTTGGGGTAGATGACCTGTACTGGCAGATGAATGAACTTGTTAAATATGCTCTGCAAAAATGCCARTTGTTCCTGATCAGCCTGCAACTGTGCTATGGCCTGGACTTGAGCTTCAGCCAAAATAACCAGGTTTTGGTGGCAGTGGTTTCTGGATTTTGTGGATGGTTTTCTTGTTGCATTTTGTTTTAAACCCTTTATGCATGCTGTTGGCCCTGCAATGATAGGAAAGGCCTGGCTGAAAGAGCTGGGGACCACAGCAGAAGAATGACAGGTTTGGCCTAAGGTGCAAAAGCAGAGATAAGAGCTTTGTTGTAGCTATGGTGTTTTCAGATGTGCACAGCATGCACAGGTCATGCCTGCCCCTGACTGCACTGGCATGGCAGGCAGCTGGGGGATGTTGGGTAAGTCAAGCACATTCACTGTGCTGCTGTGCACTAACTTTAAGGAATGTATGGAGGGTACATGGTGCCAAAAAARCAGAGTTGGGGGTGTCCCTTGAGATCCCTGCCATATTTGTTGTCAATGTTCCTCATCTGATGTCCCAGTTTAAGGTAAGATAGTGTCCCTCTTTGCACTGTTTGGTTTCCTCAAGTGGCACTTTTTATAACCAGCAGATAATTGAGGAACAGCTGCATTTGGAATGTGACTGCACAGAGTTACTGAATTTCCCTTATTTCCTGTTGCCCCTTTTCATCCAGTGAGCAGTTGTTTATAAGCAGGTAAAGGGGCAGCTCTCGTTTCCTACCTCTAACCCAACAAACTTGGAGGTTTCTGACCACTTCCTTGACCCTAATGTGATTGCAAAGGTACCCAGCTGGACTGTGCAAAGTGTTCCTTTGTGATCTTCTGTTTGGAGCTGATTCTAGGAGTTCAAATTGAGACAAAGTCCTTGTTTCCACTTGAGTTGTCTGTAAATGTTTCTGTGGCACATATGTATTTTGTGATGCCTGCTGAGATGAACTGGAGCTTGGCAGCCCYGGAGATAAGGATGCTGTGGGCAAGCAGGATCTTCTTAGATCTTATCCTGCTGGCACTGAGGAAGATTAAGGCAGAAGGGCCTCCTGGGCTAAGCAAACCCCTGCAGTGGAGACAGCTAATTTGTCCATCCCTGTGAGCTGCATGCACAGAAATCAATCATGCACCCACGGGCTGAGCAAGCTCTGGGAGCTTTTGCAGGTTTGAGATAAGTGGTTTCTCAGAGTCCTGCTTCTCCTGGCTGGGAAAAAGCAGAGCATATTGCAGGTCATTTCCCTGACACTGTTTACCCKGTGGTGCTCACCTTCTCCCACAAAGATTGGTTGTTGTTTTGCAGCCTGTCAGTGTAGCCTTGTCCCTTGTCTCTCACTGAGTTCTCAGTGATGGGGAAGTTTCATTTCAACTGCTTACACTGAGACTCTCTCAGGGCTGTTCTCCCAGGCAGAGTGGAATTTGGAGTGCAGATTAGGAACAAAGGACCTGAGACYAATGTAACCATTCCATACCTTGGTCAAACATGCTCCAGCATAGTGGGGGCGAAGTGCTAAAGTAAATTAATTTTTTGARCTGGCTCCAGAGGGAACTGAAGCTATTCAGGACAGTAAACGGTTGCAAGAATAGGATTTTTCTAGGAGGAAAATGCAGTGTTGATGCCTCAGTAAATAGGAGGTTCAGGTGGCTGTAATCTGCATRGCAATGGTGACTGTTTCTTTAACGGCATGGGATTTGTTTACCTCTTCTTCCTGAAAGGATTTGCTTTGTGAATGCCTTGGGATATGAGGAACATAAAGTAATAGGATATTTGAAAGGCATCTAAATGGGCGGAAGAGTTTCTCAATCCCTTCAGATGAGTACTTGGAAACTCCTTTTAACATCCCTGAGAATTCGCAGGATACCCTTGGAGGGTAATGCTGCCTTTGCAGTTATTGCAAGGGCAGACTGTTGTGATCTGGTACGCTCAGGAACCGTTTGTTTTCTGAGTAATTTCCTGCTGAACTTAGTACTGACCACGCTGGTAGAAAAATGTTAAAATCTAAGCATCAAGAGTCAGTTCCTGGGCTCCCTGTGTTAGGAGCTGCCTATATATATGCTGCCTGGGGGTTGGAGCTGCTTGCATTTGGCAGCTGACTTGTGGGTTGTGTGTGCCCTTGAGGCAAGGACCAGTGTGTCACCTGTAAACCTGTGTGCCTGGCAGTGCAGAAAACAGTACACTGGTGGCTCTTGAAAAGTTTTCCCTTTGTATGAGGAGAGGATCCAAAGCTGATCAAGAGCAGGGAAGGATTTTGGTAATAGCCAGCCCTGATGTTTTTCCACCCAGGCTTGAAAGTTAGTTTATCTTGCTTTACCCATAACCTTTTAAGAGGCATTTGTTGTTTCACCAATAGCATAGCCTTCTGCAGACCAGGCAGCTCTTAGGGGGCCATGGTCCTGGTGTTGCTGCTGTTGTGGTGTTACATGCTCTGTGTCCAAATGCCAACACCCCACTGTTTGGTGTCTGTAGTTGGAACAGTGCACCATTAGATACACCCTGTGAGCGGTGGCTTGGCACTTTTCAACTGTGTCCTCCTGCATTGTGCTCTTTTTGTAGGCGAGTCACAGGTCTCCACATGGACTGTTTCTCCATTTAACTTGTCCTCAAATGACAAAAGTCACTGGTGAGCCTGAGCTGGTGCTGCTYGTGACTCCTAATCACATTTCAGCCTTCATGCTATGATGGTGCTTTTTTTTCCCTTCAAAGTAGGTTGCTTTCAAGTGTCTTAATGAAACCATTTGCTGTAAAATTTCTTCTGAAGATAAAATGGATACTGCCTCACTGCCTAATGTCTTAATAATGTGCTTGGTTTTTTCCTTCTATATGAATGTATATTGCCTCATTAGGGCAGGAAGTGTGTGTGATTATGGATGTGTTTTCCTGTATTCYTTTCAGTGAAAAATTCTACAGTTACCTGTGATTTTTTTTTTTTGCCACTACCAGGATGTTCATGCAGCAAAAATCTTTCTGCAGACAGGTGAGGTTCTTTCTGAAATGTGGGAATTCAGCCTCCCAAGATTTTGTCTTCATGAAATTCCTCTAATRATAGTGTGAAGAGTGATGGGCTCCGAATGACTGTCTACCTTGGAAAGAGGGGTTTGTTTGGTTTCTGGTTTTTTTAACCTGAGCTTTAGGAAAAAACTTTGTGAAACATTTGTGAGCTTTTTTGAAGGGACTGATGTGTGTATGTTTGTGTCCATTTTGCATCATAGTCAGTGTTTTCAAATGGGTATCAAATAAATAAAAATGAATTACTGAAATGATCTGCAGAGTGGGCTGTTGATTTATGCCAATACGTGCAGGTGAGCCAAATGACCAAAAACTGCCACCATCTCATGGCTATTCAGCTGTGAGCTGGATTTGGGAATAAGGAAGTCACAGGCTTAGCAAAAGTTGGGAAACAAATGTTCTTCCAGTTCTGCAAAAGCTGACCTTTACGTTTGTTGGTGTTGAGATGAAACAGAGACCTGCTGGCAGTTCTGGCAGTTCTCAGCATCCTAGAAACTAGGGATATTCTCCCATGGTAGGAGCTTGAATRGGGATCTTTCATCCTATCAATCCATTATCAGTATCTGAGCAGGTTCCCAGCCTATTTGCCCAGGGTCTTGCTTTCCCACTGACACCTGCCCACATAATACACCCAAAACCCCCAAAAGGAACAATCTCTTACTTTAAACTTTTTTCTAAGCCATATTTGGAAAAGACATGGATATTCTCCATGTAGATAGTAGGAAGAGTTGTAGCCTTTGATTCTGTTGGTGTCTTGGGACAGATGCTAAAAGGCAAGATGACTTTTAACGAGTAGAATCACAGGTGCCTTTGAYTGTTCCAGAGCTCTGCTTTGATTTGCCTGGGTGGCACTTCTGTCTGCTGTTCAGTTTCTGTTTGAAGCTAACTTTGCACTGCTAACAACAAGGACCTTCCACCAGGGCTTTAGTTGGATGAGACTGGTGTTTGCAGAAAGATGTCAGACTTCACCRCCCAAGCATGACCAGCTTTGTTAGTTCCAGTGTTGATGGGGACACAAGAAACTTCTGACTGTCCCCAGCTTTTATTTTTTTCTCCTGTTGTGGCTTGCTGTGTTGTCCCTGCAGAGCCAGAGCCATGTCTGGAGTGGCAGCTCCAGTGCTGGGAATGCCAAGGTGCACTGCTGGGGCAGGTACCCATAATGGATAACAGATCTGCAAAGATGTGAGTGAGGATCACACTGCAGTGGTCTCTGGACCCCTCCCTGGCTACCTATGGCCCCTCCTTGCCTAGGGGAAAGGGAAATTGTTTAATACTTCAGGCAYTCTTTCACATCCAGTTTGTGCAGGGTCTGGGGTACTTCAAAGTGGCTGCTGTACAGATTCAATGAGAAGATGATATTTTTGTGGTTAAGGTTTTTGGGAAACTGTTTAAGAACTCTGGAGGACAGGTGTTGGTAGAGGATGGGGATTTAGCAATCAYTTCAAGGTTCTGTATTTGCTGCTGTACTGCAGTGAAAGTCCTTCCCCCATCCCTGTACAGGAAAACGAAAGCCTGGCTGTGCAGCCACCTCCCTCTYTTGCTAAGAAAAGGAAGGAGCTGACAGGCAGGAGTGTGCCTGAGCTGTGAGTGTGTGGGCTGATGACCAGCATTAAGGCATTGACATCTGCATCTAACCAAGTGTTGGAGCAGGAGGAATGYTCTGGCACAGCTGCAGGCTGAAGCTGTTTTTCCTTGGTCTGACAAGCTCTCTCACATGTCACCCTCCYGTGGGAGCCTCAATTTGCAAAACACTACTAACATTGTGCCAGGGATTTTAGGGGTATCCTGTGCATCATCTGGCACAGCCTTGTTTCAGCCAAGTGTGGATCAATATGGATGCCAAGGGGATTCTCCTTTCCCTTTTGACTGAGACCATGTTCAGTATGAATGTGCCTGGTCCCTGATCATCTTCCCTCTCCCTCAGCTGGATCTAGCTGAGGYTTCAGCTCCATGCTTGCACTGGCTGTAGCAAGGGCTGTCAAAGCACAGCTTCTGGATCTTATTTTGGCTTCCTGCTACTAGAGCTATCCAACCAAAGAGCATTTTACCAGGAGAATCTTCCAAAGCTACTAGGAGTAGAAGGAAACCCTGGAAGGAGAGAGTACTGGAGGCAAAGGACAGTTTCCAAAGTGTTGACTGTACTTCAAGTTCTTTGGAGTGAACTGTGCTCCATATAAGTAGCATTATTTTTGTAGATGCTGAGTGGGCACTGAGATGAGTGGGAGCTGTGGGCCTTGAGGACAAAATGTGCATTSCTGGGGAAAGAATCTGCAGTTTAGTAGACTGGATACACCTTTGTGTAGCCATTGATTTGGAGCACCTTTTTAGCTGTGCAAGCTGTAGATTCAGCACATGCTCAGTGTTACTAGGGCCAGTTCAAAGCTGCATGTGGGCACATCCACTCTACTGCTTCAAACTCCTCTTCCTCCCTGTACAGCTGCATATCCTATCTCTGGCTGGTTGGAATGCTGCCTTCTCACTTGATGAGGAAGGATGTGTCCTCACCTTTTGTCCTCTGGGTCACTATTCTCCTTACGCTGTGAATTCGGGTGGAGGGTGAGCAGGAGACTTTCCTTGCTGTGTTTGTTGTCAAGCCCCAGTAGGGGGGRAAAGTCCAGCAGAAACATGGGAGTATAAGGGCTAATTCAGGAGTTCCAGGAGMTCATTGGGCACTACATGGCAAGGCTTTCAAGRGGGAAGAATGTACTRAAAGCAAGTGGATTTCTCTTAGCAYCAAGTGTGGCTGCTGCCTGCACTGGGSTGTTTCTACAGGAGCTCAGCCCCAGCTCTGCTCCTCCCTCCCTGTTTGGCTCAGTCCTCTGCAAAAAACGCTCCCCTTCTGCAATGCCCCCTCTTCCCYGCAACACGAGTTATCCAGCCTCTCCCAGCTTGTGCTTCCTCTCACAATCTGCCTCTTAATGCAGCCAGATGGTCTGAGCTCGCCCACACTCCACACAGGCACCTTCAGCTCCTTGCGCTTGGGGAACGCGCTCGTCTGACCTGCTGCTGGTCAGGGCTGCACCGCCCTTGGGAGAYGGGGAATGTTCGGCTGTTGCAGAGGATGGCTGTGGGAGGTACCCAGGAGCRGCAGCTGTCTTCTGACTGCACCAACAGCCTGCTTACAGCATGACCACATCCCCATGTCTGCATGGACAAATTCCTGATGCTAAAGCTCTGGAGYGTGCTGCTGTGCTTGGGCAACGACGCTGTCCTATGCCGTTTTGTCTCCAGTACTCGGTGCTGGTGTAGGTCCCTGGCCCTGACCTTCTGTCCAGTGCCATTTAATTGCCTTCTGACATAATCTGCACCAATAGCTCAGTTGTTTTCTTTTCACATTTGCATTTATTGGGAACTTTCAGTACATATATGGGTTTTACAAATGATCTGTTACAAGATAACAGTCAACTGTTGCCTTCCCAGTGTTACTCAAGTACTTCCTGTACTGCCAAATGCTTTTGGAGAGCTTTGCCTATCTGGCTGTGAGAGGGAAGTGATTCCAGTTTCTTGCCTTATGTTGTTGTTAAGACATACTGTACCTTAGTGGCATTACCCTGTCTGCATTATGCTGCAGGTTAAGGTTAAACAGTGGTATAAAACTTCCATTTTAATCATGTCAGCTTTAGCTTAAAAGCTACAATCTCCCTTTTTCTTGGAGTTCTGTCTTTTTTCCTTTGAAGTGCTGGATCAAGTGAAGTAGCCCAGACAGGCTTGCACAATACACCCTGAAATATTAAACAACTTGGGAAGTGTTKAAATGACAAGACAATTGAGGCTCATAAACTTGGGATCACTGTGTGATACCAAAATCAAAGCACTGTGTTTGTGAGCTGGCCAGTGCTGCAAGAGAGGCAGTCCCTTGCAAAAGAACCCAGGTTTTAGATTGCTCATATGCAATGCTATGATGTGGATGGATCATTAACAAATATGGTTTGCATAAACAGCCCTTCCCTCTCCTCCTCCCATCCAAACTTCCCTGGCAGTTAGCTAGAAACTGCTCTGGGTGGCCAAGTTCACAGCAGTGGTTAGGGGTCACCTGACAGTCACGTCTGTCTGCCGGCTGGACAAGCTGTCACCCTACAGAGTACTGCCAACAGAAAAGCACCAGGTTACTGTTTAGGGAAAAAAGATACAGTTCAGATCTGTGTTTCCTTGGACAGAGGAGGATTCATGTCAGTGCTGCAGCTCTGCATGTGGAAATGGCCTTGGCCCCAAACACACCCCRTGCTAGGCTTTGGTTATCTGGGCTTCATAGCCACCAGCCAAGACACCCCTACAGAGAACTTGTGGGGTCTCCCCCAWTAAGGACCTTGAGGGGAATGACCCTATGAAGTGCAAAGTGAAACTGTTGGGTAAGCTTATACCTATGCTTTGTTTASAGCAACAGCAACTAACAGGGAATTCCCTCTGGCTGTAAGACCCTCTGCCCTCAGTTGGCCTTCCCCTTGGACTTGTTTCAGTCAGCAGGGAGATAGCACTGAACAGAACTGCTCTTGTTGTCTCCTTCCTGTCTCATTTGACTCTTCTGTCATGTTTGGAAGTTGGGGAGAATTTCAGCAACTCTCCTGCGTAGCTGGTTTCTTCTTTCTTCTCTTTCCCTTTCCTTTTTCATCAGTAACGGGTACTGTCTCCATGCCTTGAATGCGTTCAGTGTAAGTCTCCTTGAAGAAATCAGGGATACAAGGACAAAGTGACAATGTGCAAATGTGTACATAACAYAACAGGCAATCAAAAGAGAACTTCTATTTGAGGGGGAAATTCAAATCTTGAGGATCTGTCCTTTCTGCTATTAGTCAGGGCTATCCCATGTTAAGAATCTACATGCAGACCATTCCACTGATATGTCAATCATGCTGGGGAAAAATAACATACTGCCCTTTTCTATTCCTCTCCACCAAGAACTTTGCTCTTCTCTTTGACAGGATTCATTAGCTGGTGTTTGCTTAGCACTCTAAAGATGAAAGATGTTTTCTGAAAAATAAACAGGGCTTCTGCAAGAAGTTTCCTTAGGAAAAATGCAGGCTCATTTGGTCCAGACCAACCCCTTGGGAGTGAAGGCAGCTGGGTGCCAATTTTTACCTGCTTTTAATCCCATCACAGATGTGTCCTCCCGGGTTCCCCTATGGGCAATAGGGAACAACAGGCCTGTCTAAAGGGTTTGTTATTGCAAGGTCAGAACTGCCTTTCGCCAGTGGGGGAAGAGATAATGAGGAATGACAGGTGATTACGCTTCTAATAGGAGGTCATATTAGAATGAATCCAGTCTCTTCCTGGGTCTGATTTTTCCCTGGTTCCTCCACTTTGCTGGCTTGTTAAATTGTGTACCATTCAGACCTTACTGACACAGCAAGCTAGAACAGGTTTGCTCTACCCCATAAGAGGTGAATTTCATTTAATTCTTCCTCCAGGGTGTGCAGATCCCATAGTAGCTATGTGCAGGCACAGCCTATTCATGACTACATGCAGCTACAGTGCTTCCATGGTAAGGCAGGTGAACATACTTCTGTTTTCTGCTGAACTTTCCCAGTAGTTTTTTTCTTCCTGATAGAATGCATTTTATGGGACAAGGAGTGGACTGGGTGTGTCCAGCTCCAGTTATGACTGGTAGAACTGACTTCTCTAGTTTTTGCTGCCAAGTCAGGCTGGTGATGGCATAAATGTAAAGACTCCTTAAGTAGGATTTCTAGTTGATGAAATTTGGATTTGTGAACTAAATCATCTGCTGTGGACAAAAAAGTACTATGTAATTCCTACACAATCATTTGGCTTTCTATACTTAAAGATTTTCCTAAGGCAGCTTTTAGCAGAAGCTGCATGACCAGATCTGTTAATCAGCTTAGAAAGTTTCAGCTACTTATCCTTACTTAGGCTTTGACTGTATTTTTTTTTTTTTAGATTTAGAAGTCCTGTGAAGGGTGCATAGCATAAACTTAGCATAAACCTCTGCTGATGCTAAACCTTAGCATAAACCATAGAAGCAAAACATCAGCAGTATAGAACCTGTTTCATGTGTTCCTGGGGAGCAGCTGACCTGTCAAAAGTAGTCCCTACAACAATCAACATGGTATATTAAACTGAAGTAAAAAGAACTGATTGTAAGGACATATACTTACTTGTTACTGTGTTCAGTAGCAACTTTCAGCTTTTCCTCTAAAGCCCTTTTTTCCTCCATGACATGATTACACCATACCCAGAAGTACTTCCTTATGAGGCAGACTGTGTGAACGGTACTTGCTCTCTCCTCCTGAGTGGAGAGATAATCCATGTACTGGGGAGGAGGACAAACAAACAAATAGGTAAGAATGGCTTTTTTTTTTTTTTCTTTCAACCTCTGGCCTAATAAATAGAAACAGAGCAGTGCTGAGACTGTGGCAGTGAAGGGTAGTGGGCACAGGAGTGGAGCAAAATCAGCAGGGAGCAGGGTGAGAGAGTGGACAATGGAGGAAGAGTGTGTAGGAGAAAGTTCTGTGTGGAAGAGAGTGATGGAGAGTGARGAGCTGAGAGAAGGTCTCTGAAGAAGAGAATAATGTTGGTGRAATGGGGATAGCATAACTCTACAGAGGTTGTGCTACAGGTGACTGAATTGGCACGGTGGTGAGGGGAAAGCATGGCAGCAACCAGCTCTTTTGGTATCATTTCTCCACTGTGGTGCAGGCCAACCTTTAGCCAGTTCCTGAAGCCCCATCTCAGTAAAATATGGGAATAGAGGTCCTCAGCCTGAGAYATCTTCTCCCTGAGACTCTGCTGGGCGTTCTGCAGCCAAATCATCAGGCATTTCCTCTGCAGGCCCAAGTTGTGGTGCCTTTGTGCCACCTGAATGAAGACAGAAGAGACAGCAGCTGTTTACGTGAACTGGTGACTACCTAAGTATAAAGCCACAGAAAACTGGGTGCACTAGAAAATCCTCTCAGCTTTTTGGGGCCCCCCAAATCCAGATTTCTGACAGCTGGAATAAATTACGGGATCCCACAAAGAGGGGTTGGCAGAAGGAACAAGACCAGTCTCTCTACTAGGCCACTGCTRCAKTTTGARTGAGAAGCTCAGTTTAACTGMCTGTGAATGGGGCAGAGGTATGGACTGTAACAGCTTAGTCCAACCATGTCCATAATGCTGACCAGCAGGGTGGACATACGGAACAGCTTGTATTTGTCTACTTCTTCCCAGCTGGAGGCCTGTGTGCATTTGGTGAAGTGCTGTGAGTAGCTGCAGTTCCAGTGATTTAAATGGAAGCTTTCCAACTTAGCCCTGGGCTCTGGCTAGATCTTCAGGATATGGCTGAGTGTTATCAGTCTCCCTGTGATAAGGGATGCCAACTCAGTCACGTGTGGAAATGTTTCATTAGCAATATTCCTGCATCAAGGTCTCGGAAGCTGCCACTTGCTGTTCTGCACTGAGGATAGGGCCAGGACAGAATAGATTGTTGGATTATCACCTATACTGTCCTGCCATTAGCAATGGCCAACTCTGTACCAGTATCTCTGGAGAGAGGGAAAGCCCTGATGATAGGCTGGGGTTAAMTCCTGCAGCTCAAGTTGCTTGGCGGTATCTGACTGATTAGCTTTGCTGTGGAGTAAGAGAACTGGCAGGCACATGTCATATAACTTTGATTTTTTTTTGTTTAATCCTGTTTAATCAGCTATAAATGAGGATGCCATCCCTGCGGGTTTTTAATGGCTTTTCATGATTATTGTCAGATGGGCTGATTTAAAGAACTCATATAGTGCAGGGTATGCAAGGAGAATTTTTGCTTTTCCATCTCTACCTGGACTAAAAGCCTGTTAAGGCTACTGCTAARTGCTGCATCTATTCTTTCTCCCTTCCTCCTATGGCACCAGTCATTTCCTTTACCCTCAGCACTTACCACCAGGTTTTCTTTGGCTTGCTGCCTCAGCCTTTTCCATGGTACTATTCCCAGCTTTCTGAGAAGGACCTTCTCATAGTGATCTCTAGCCTTTTTCAGGAGCTGCTGCTCTTTCTCCAGCCTCSTCTGCTTCTCCAGTTCTTTCTGCAATACAAAAAGCATTATTAATTCCCTCAGGATGAAGAGGATGTTAAGCAATGAGAATAGATTATCATATTGGAGCTGGAGGTTCTGACCTGACAAGAAACAGGGATCTGCATCATCTTTAGCACTGCAGACCAGACATGGCCCCACACAATAGAACCTGTGTTCTAAAGCAAACTGTTTTGAAAAATTTCCTGGGAGATGATGGTATTCCTGAAGATTCCCTTGGGCTGTGCCTCAGCACTGCAGTTTGGTGTTACTAGCAGACATGCCATCTGTGGCTACCACAAGTGCTGATACAGCAGGAACCTCCTTTSATGTCCAAAATGTGCCCAAAAACTATTCTGAGTTTATGCATGGACCCTAACACTTAATCTAGCCTAAAGAATAGGGGAGGGATGTGGGTATTACATAACTGTATAATATTACTTTTGACTGCTATTCAGGTATGAAGGTCAAACACTCTAAAACACTCAAGTAGAACAGTTGTAGATTGAATTCCTGTAGGATTTCAAATGTGCTATTTGGGTTATTAGGACAGCTCATTTCCAAGTAACAATAATGAAGTGCAGCTAYTCCTAGGTTAGCTCCAAGAAGAGGATGCTTCTATTCTTCAGGTRGAAAGCTGCCCTTGCTATAACTGTCAGGTTTGCTTACTTTGGAATCATGTGTTTGTGACCAGTATCGCTGTGTACATTGGAGGGGTGACGAGAGTGGAAGGAGTCTGAGAGCAGACTGAACAGGCTGCCATTGTTGGGGGCTTATGTAGCTGTATCTCAGCAGAGAATGTCCAGCAGCTGGGACCTCTAGTCCTGCTGAGGGRACAGACAGAATATACCTCATGGCATGTTTGGGACACAGCCTTTCCCGTAACATTGCCACAAAGGCAATGAGTCTGCATTGTGGGTGCTGTGCTGTGGAACTCTGCTCTACCAGTGAAGACCTTCAGTTCACATTATTTTGGCTGCTGACTGAGTAYCAGTGAGTAATGGCTCCTCTTCCCTATCCCTGCTAAAGGGGAAGAAACAGGTAAGGGATTTGGTCACCAGCTTCTGCTGCCTTCTCTCCTCCCGGCGTTTTTCCCGCTGTGCTTCCTTTTCCTCAGCCTCCTTCCTCTGTAGTGCTTCCTCTTCAGCCTTCATCTGGGCCTTGAAATGGAGATAGGYGAAATTTAATTTCATTCGTGTGACCCTTTCCATGAACACACATCTTTAAACTTTCCTAGTATTCCTCTAGTACTGATCAGCACCTGAAACTTCAGAAGGAAGCAGACYTTGTCACATACCAGACATGATCTCTGCTCAACAGTGAACTGTGGAAGGGACAGGAAKGAGAGACTGTCCTTTATACTATTTATATACATATCTATATCTATCTATTTTYCTATGTATGTAAATGTTTATCTTTCTTAGCCCTAAGTTACAGTATTTGTCCACTCTTCCTCTAAAAAAATGTAAACCATACACCAAGTCATTTATTGAGAACTTGATTACTGAAATCTGAATTCCTRGGCTCTGCTCTCAAGTTTCATTTCTACATACAAAGCAGCATTAGGTACCCAAACATTTCATTCCCCAAACACTGAAGATCATACTTTCTAATCCTAATGCAACTTACTAGCAATGTTCTCAGTAACAGTTTAATATCTGAAGTGAAGAAGGTGCCTCTGTTGGTTGTGTATCACAGAATTTGTGGATTAACTMTACAAACATTGTCAGTATCYTCCCTCTTCMGCAGAGATTTGYTAGAAAGATGCAGATTTTTACCAAGCGAGACTGCATGTACTCAAGCTGCACATGACCAGAGGGGAAAGGTACGGAGGGGAACCTCACCACTGCCAGGTCCCATCAAGTGAATGTCTATGTGCATTTCCACCCTTCTYGGCAAAGACAAGCTACAGTCATCGGGTAGGTGTGAAAAAGGTGTTGGAGGGTGGTAAGGGAGGCTGCTTCTAGAACTGCAACTGCAAGATGAAGTGTCTGCCTATGATACATAGCAGGGCTGCTGCTGCAAATGCAGCAGTAACCACTTTTGGTATGTGATAGACATTTGCTTTCCCACAAGTCATAAAAACTCCTGCTTTGGATAAAGGGCCTTTTCTTGGTCCCTGAYTCTGGGGTTAAATCAAGTGTTTCTTTTTACTGGAATGATGTCAAAGACACTTTATATCATTTTCAGCTTCCCTTACCAATTTTTCCTCTGCTTTTCKTTGTTTGGCTTCTTCTAGTTTCCTCTTCTGTTCTGCCCGGTGAATGGCTCTCTCTTCCATCCCTACAGAATCAGGACATAAGGCTTAGTGGAAATGAGCTGTGGTGTAAAGGCAGAAGTTTGGTRAACATGGATGCATCACTCTGTGCCAGGCCCCCACTGCCCTGCCAATACCAACACAGAGGGACTTCCTTTGTGTGGCCTCTTTTGGCCAGCAGTGTCATGAACAAGGCACCTGTAAAGGTTTTTGAGATGAATCAGGACCATGACAATTACATTCACTCCACCCTCCTTACTTGACAGCCACAGCCACAGGCTCAGTTATGAAAGAAGCTGTGTTCAGAGGGTTTGTCCCTGCCTTTCCTGAGGCTCTGGGCACACAATTTAGCAGCAATTGCTCTGAGGTCTCCAGTAAGCTCTAACTGCTTATTTAAAAGCCATTTTATGACAGACAACCTCATTGTCACAATGACATACAGGTACTTGGTCCCACTAGTAACAAACTACTGCTTAATGCTGGTTTTGGAAGATAAATTGCAATGCAGTGATCTTGCTGGCCATCAGCAAAGGTGTTACACACACAACATGCAGAGGAGYTGGGAACCTGTGCTTGCATCTTCTGCAATTGCAAACAAAGCACAAGCTGGAGCAATCAATAACTGGGAAGCATTGAAGTGTTTTGAACACAGTAGGTTTCCTCTGATTCTTTTCTCTTCCCAGCTATCCCAGGATTCTCTGTCAAGGGAAAACCATCCAGTGATAACTTCTTCACTGAATTTTCTGGGGATCTTTAAACACAAGCACTTGAATGCTCTGCCAAATATGCTTGCTGTCTCTAAGGTATACAGCGTTTAGGGAAATCAGGGTAAATTCCTAGGCTCTGCTTGGGAACTAGTTCAGGGCTTGAACTAGGCAGTATTGAAGCTGAACACAGGTAGTGACAGGCAACTATTAATGTTCAACTCACAGTCAAAAAGGTCTGGTGATCCCAAAACTATTGAAACATCACAATCATTTAATTCCAGACAACCATTCATGCAGACTGTCACTACCTGCATTGATTGAGAAGAACTTGACTATGGGATATAACAGAACTTGTTCCTAATTCACTGATGAAAAGGCTGTATTGCATGTTTATTGTGGATGTACTGTTCCAGTGTGGCCAGAGAAGGGGAGAKATCTCACAAAAGGCAGGGATCTGGAGCTCCTTCCCCAGCCTGGCTACTGTTGTTTCACAAAACTTTGGCTAGGCACTTAATTTCCTTTGAAATCTCAACACCTCTGTCAAAGTTGGATGAAAATGTCTGGCTAGTTTAAGGATTACTTGGATGCATGATGAAGGGAATGAGACTAATGGCAAAAAACCCTATACAGCTTCTCTCTCTGAGTCTTGTCAAAGCAGAGACAACCAGAGGTGTTAGGAGTAACTGCCACAACAGTGTACTAAGTGTGGACACGAGGGGTTTGCAGTGTCCCAGTTTTACAGATGCCTGACTCGGGCAGGAAAACTGCTCACCCTCTCACAGCACTGGTCAGGTTGAGAGAGAGAGTGTGGAATTTTACTTGTGTAAGATCATCAACCAGCAAAGCTAAGGCAAAGAGARACATTTCCAGACAAGCTGTTGAGGAAAGTGGTCTGAAATGGTCTTTGCTAWCCAGAACAATACCTTTCAGTATGGGATGAGGTGTGGTCAGCTGGCTGGAGGGTCTTTTGCCTGGCACTGCTGCCCGTGTGTTTTCTGGTCCATGAGAATCAGGCAGGCTGTGAAAGAAAAGAGTAAGGAAAGTCTTCAGTGAATGTGGTCAAACTGTGTCTCACACCTACCACCTATGGCCTTGTAGTTTCTGTTCTCCATTGTGCTCCATTATCCCTGATGCACCTTTCTTCTGCTTGAAATGGGACTGATGCATCCTTGCAAAGAAACCGAGTTCCAGGGCTGCAGCATGGTCTGAAATATGGAGGATGATGCTCTTTTTTTTTCATGACTAAATAGATGCCTTCTGCTACTATAGGTGACACTGGTGTGGCTGTTTCTAAGTGGATCCTGTGTGGATCACCTGGTATCAAGCCACTGCAAAAAGGGAGAAGAGAGAACTGYGGCCAGTCTGATACTTGCCTTGAGGCTAATTCACAGGTGAGAGGAACAGCAGATAGCACCAGCACGACTGAAACGTGCCTGGCAAATTCTGGCTCAATTTGAGTGGGAATGAGACACAATGACTAACTGACACTGCTTTATTGAGGGCATGTACCTCAAAGGGGTTGTATTTTTGCATCTGGATTGTTTTTCCTCCCTGGCTTGAGAAACAGAATTGTTAAACGTCTGGGTTAGAGTTGTAGCTTGTGCTGCCTCTTCTTTATCTCTGCTCAGCTTCTGATTTTCCTGCAGTTTAAGGATCAGCTCTTGCTGTTTCTGAAGCTGCTGCCTCTGCTCCTCAATCACACGCTGCTGGAAGGCGTGACGGTGCTCAAAACAGCTACCATAAGCAGGAGATGTCTTTGGTCCAGGTGCCTGAAACTGCTGCAGGACAGTGGCTATTTGATTCCTRTGCACAGCCTGGTCCTGGGCACTCAGGGCTGCAGGTTTTATGGTAATCTCCCAGGCAACTTTAGGGTTTCTGCAGAAATGAGATGTGTGRACATCCCCACAAGACTGGTCTCTGGTCTGATCAGGCTCTTTCTGTATGAGGCAAGTTTCAGTTGGCTAGGGAAAAGAAAAAGAAATGAGGAAAATTTGGCATTGGTTAAATCTAAGCACTCTTGTGGCCTTCCTGCATAGTGTTTTTTTAATGCAAATCTAGTGAGATGCCTGAGAAGTAGGGTAATCTCAGTATGCAATCTTTATCCAGTCAGGCCAGAGGGGCCCCATTAGGCAYAAAATGGGAGGCTGTGGGAAAGAACTCTTAAGGAGCTGAGTGGCATTTCACCAGGAGGACAAAATCCTGATCAGGAAGAGCTCTGGCAGGAATACATCCTGACTATTTTGTTAGGGAGCACATCTTAGGACAGACAGCTCATTTCTCCGGGATTAGCACATTCCCTTTTGGACTGTGTTGTCCCCTCAGAGCTCAGATGGAGAATAAAATTAAAAACAGTTCTTGAAGTGATCTACACAGCTGATCTGCTGAACGGTCCCCTTTTAGATGGAAGCCTACAAGGTGCTGCTTCCTCGTGCCTCTTTTGCAGCTTTGATATATGTTACCATGAAACAGGTGAACAGCGGGGAATGAGGCTGCACCTTTTCTGACACATGGTTATTTTCTGAAGAGGCATCAGTTACAATGTCTGCTTTCTGATTCCTAGGTCAAAGCCTAAATTTAGTCCCATTCCTCCAGCACAAAYTCTACCAGTGCAGCGGAAGAAAAACATGGACCTACTAGGATAGTATAAGCACTGAAAGAAATCAACTTTTGCTTCCACTTAAGCAAACAGAAAGCTTGACCTGTAATATGTGTGTGTGAGCTCTAGTACTGACATCAGGATACTGCTGTGGTACAGGTTTTATAGACACAAAGGAAGCTMAGGATCCAACCTGATAAATTACAATTTAAGGAAGCAACCTCCAATTCTCCTCTCTTACTTCTTTGTGATGYGCATTATCCTGAAACAGCCAGTGACAGCCTTTTTTTTTCCCCCATTCTTAAAAGCTGGAGAGCTGCACTGGCATGAAAAATATCTCTTGTCATGCAGTCAAGTTATTCTTTTTAAGTCTAAGCTGSCATCAAAGATGTAACTAATCTCTCAGTAAAAGTGATCTGGGGGTGGGACGCTCACTGCGACTCTGAGTACATGAAGGGTTGTTCTTTGGCAACGCTAGAGATTATTTTTARAACTCATCCATTGTCCTTCACATTTGCCTCTGAKTTTTTGAATTCTCTCCTRAACAGTTGCAGCAGGTATTTGGGGSTCACCCTGGRAAAGAAGCTTTCCTCTGKSACAGTGTACTCTTTATTTCAGACTACATAAAGTAAGTATTTTCTAAGAGTACTGAGATGCCAACAGGTGAAACTACGTGGCAAGGATTTACCTTGTCTTGCTGTAAATCTTGATGATGGTTTAGTTTTGCTGTCCCAGGCTTGTTAACCTCCGGTGGCCTGTCCCCACCTTTCCCCAGTAACACAGCCTCCAGCAGCTGTTCCATCTTTCTCTTTGTCTGCTCCCTCTTGATCTGCAGCTCTCGCTTTTCCGTCTCYGCTCGGCTCCAGTGCTGCCAGGCCAGAAAGCAGCAGCGCAGGAGCCGTCGCTGGTCATGCTCCACAGCCAGTTGGGTTTTCCTGAATGAGAAAACATTTGTGTTATGGCAGGAGTGAGGCTTCTGCCAAGGCACGAAGCCACATCGTCCCATCATTTCCTGAGCCTTTTCGTTGATTAATTCTGAAGGCCTTCTGAAGCTGTACAGAGCTCTTCTAAGGAGTGGGAGGGCAGAAAGGATGCCTTCTATTCTGAATTCAGTTTCCCTAGTTCACATTTTGCAATTTCYTGTGTCATCTCTGGGATGCAGGATATTTGCAAAAGAGGTATCRTGTTCCCTGGCCAGCTGCACATGGSRAAGTGACAGTGTGTCACTACTGCAGTCTGCCAGACACCTGCAAGAGCAGTATTTCCTCTGGATGATAGGGAATTCATCCAACAGCCTCCTTACTGAAAGGCACTGGCCAAAACCATCTCTGCTATGCTTCCACTGAAACAGCAAATACATTAATCAGGAATAAATTTGGCAACTCMTATTCTCTGGAGTCCAGAGCAAGCCAGGGTGAGATTTCTAGGAAAAATACCTACAGAGAGACTGAGATACAGGCTTGTTGGAAAGTGCTAAAGCTCTTGTTTATATCTATCTTCCTTTTCATCTGTGCCCTAACGCCTCTGGCAGACTGCAGGCAGTGTAGCAATTTTCTCAAAAAGCTGCTGTTTYCCTCCTGCTGGATAACTGACAAGCTCCTTTCACAGTCCCTGATCACTGCTCTGCCCAAGTAGGGCTGCRGTAGGAGGAATTCCATAGTAGAGGGTCACTACCTGTTTTGATCTTGGAGATGAAATTCCCATTGCTGTGTCTCCTGCTCTACTTTCTGGGCCCAGGTATAGTTTCTCCAAGCTCGCAGGGCCTTTAGTTGACATCTCCAGTCAGCAAGGGCTCTGGCTTTTCCCATTTTAATTCTTTGCTCCAAAATGACTTTCAGCCAAGCAGAGAAATGTCGTTGCAAGCACTGCATGGGAGAGTTTTAGAAAACCAATGAGCAAGAYACAGCCTGTCACAAAAATACAGATCCTCTCCACCCTTTGCCTATTCTGACTTTCCTTTTCGAGATTCTTTTTAGAATCCTAATTTTCAACAATTACCTTGGGGTTTAAAAAAAAAAAAGTAATGCAGAGCATGTGTGCAGATCTTCTAGAAAAAGCAGAAAGTGTCTAGAAAGAGACTTCWTATCATGGGGCTCTATGCTTTGGAGTGAAATGCCCTTAGTTCACTAAGTGTAAAGGCATGAAATGGGTGARGAACATAGAATTTCTAGAGACAGGAAAAATATTTTCAAATCTAGAAATGTCTAAGATGCTACAGGTAAGCACRTATCTGTGAAGAAGTGCTGCTTTTTAATTTTTTTTAACTTAGACAAAAATCAAGACACTTCTAGAGTGAATTTATGACACGGTTTCAGCTTATTCTTGTTCCAGTAGGAAGCCAAACCTTTCCCCTATTGTGTAATTATGCTCGCTGCCTTTGGGAGTAATTTACATTGTACAGAGCAGCAATTTGCTATCTAATCTAGCCCGTAATTCTAGCCCTGTCACTGCAGATACTGATCATTTTGATCCTCCATGTGGGTCGGGTCAACTCACAGGACTCTGCTGTTTCCCTTTTGTCAGAGTGTCTTGTGTTAATTGCGTTCCTCTCTCACTGAAATCTTCAAATGGAGACTTACAAAACGTCAATGCATTAGCTATTTCTTTCTGCTTTAGGAAAGTAATCAAAGTGTCACTATTGCTTAGCTCAGCCAAGCTGTGGCTTCTTACAGTACACCAGTCCTGAATTGTTCTGTAGTTTCATTCAGGCATATCTTCACAGCTTAGACAGTGCTGGAGAGAGGTTGTGTACTGCTAAACAGCAGCCAAGCTCATATCCAGCAGATGGATTGAGCTGTGAGGAGAATTACCACAAAAGCTGTGGGATTCTTCTGCTGAAAAAACCCTAACTGTAGATATATAGACATCAACGATGATGACTGCTCTATTAATTAAAAAAATTATGTGATAGATRGCATTCATACCTGCACTCAGGAAATTTATTCCTTTTCCTGAAACTGCACATATAAAATCATGCAGTACTGAAAGATCATTCTTTAGTTGCAAGTATTTGATACGTGTTTAACCCAGACCATAGTACCAGAATAAAAAAAAGGTAAAACAAAGAGGTTCCTATTAGGAATTATTGACATTTATTTATCTCAAAAGAGCTGTTGCAGTAACACAGAATATCCTATTGTACCCAGTGGAAGGGGATCCTTGTGGAACCTGTTACTGTGGATGTGCTGGCATGCATTAACTCTCAGAGACACAGCTCAAAATTCATCCCAGGTTGCAGCATTTCTCCTTCCTTGTTCCTGAACTAGGGTCTGCAAGGCAATCTTTAAAATGCCTTCCYCCACACACAATTAGGGCTTCTCACGCTTTTTTTCTGCCACTTTCCCCTTTTACTTCCTTTCTTAAGGGAAAACAAACCTCACTCCACTGCCTCCTCTGTACATCTCCTTATTTCTTGATTGCAGAAGTCTTTATGTTCTCATCTGTCTTGAGAGACACATCTTTTCCACAATTCTAAGTGAAATGTCCCACTGAGTACATGTGAGGCACAGGCCCAGTGGGGYTGGCACCTCAGGATTTCTTGCTCCCAGTCTTACAAGATACTTTTTGCCCTTGCTCTCCTACTTTCCTGGTATCAGGAAGTCTTGGAAAAAGTAAAAACTTCTGCATGACCAGGACTTTTTACTTCAGTTTTGCAAATGGTAGCCAAGGGCAGGTAGCTGAGTCTCAAATAAAAAAGGTGATGATACTCACTCTCTGCTCACTGGTGTGAATCCTGCGCAGCAGCTCCTGAGTCTTTCTCTGTTTCTCCTCTCCTTGTTCTTCACTCTTCAGAACTAGGGATGGTGACACAGTAACAGAYACCTCCTGCACTGACAGCTTCTCATTTTTTTCTTGTCTCTTCCCCTCCCTGAAAAGTGAACAAACACACAGATCTAAGATAATGATATATAATCTCATACCTTCTCTTTTTGGCCAATTCTAAGAGAACCACCTCTACAGCTTAGACAGTTGCTGATTATTTTAACTTGCCCTTCTTAAAAACCGCCTCTGTAATGGTTTGGGGTCCCAGAGATTAAACAGTCCGGAGCATTTTCTAAATATAGAAGCCAGAAGAAAGTAGTAAACAATTTCACTAAATATTTCATTAAAGCACTTGTATGAGAGTATTTAGGATCTCAGGGCTGCCTAAGTAAATAAATGGTGCCCCTAGAAGTGACATCTCTGTGACAATCCAAGGTTGGCAAAAGAAAAAAATTATGTCTCTGCAGAATTCTCAGCCAAGAATGCTCTTTATCCTTTCCTAAAAAGCAAAGTATTGCAAGTGCTGGATTTTCAACACAGACTATGGGGTTTTTTTGGTTTTTTTTTTTGTGTATTGGCTTTCATGTGGTATTAGATGCTCACAAGGCTGGATGCAGCAAGAGAGCTGATGGAGAGAATGCACAGTGGTGCAAGCACACTCCTACTTTGTGATTCAGTGCACATACTGTAATGGCTGAGGTGAGGRTAACACTACTCTTAGCCCACCCTCCCACTCATTAAAAACTCTG
Source organism: Malurus melanocephalus (assembly GCF_030028575.1). NCBI lineage: Eukaryota > Metazoa > Chordata > Aves > Passeriformes > Maluridae > Malurus > Malurus melanocephalus. The sequence continues at coordinate 3,188,095 of NW_026623268.1, forward strand.
CCACTGATGTTGGTAACAAAGGACTAAAATGTTTTGGGAGAGTTCAGACACAATAATAGCTTTTTTTTTTGTGATCAGCACTGGTCTTACATTTAAAAAATGGACCGGTAAGTGGTTTTTGTATCTCTCCACGCCCCGCCCCTTTCTTACATTCTCCAAACCTTTGCCATGGCATGCTTCTTCTCACTCATGTCCTTTCGCAGCTTCACCATTTCCCTCTGGATCTCCTCCTCCTCCTTTTTAGCCTGCAGGGCCTTCTTTCTATCCTCCTCCTGTGCTCGGAGCCTGGCCGCAGAGAGAATTGCTTTCTTCAGGGACTCTTCTTGTCTCTGAAGCTCTAAAGCCTTCTGATGTCTCATTCTGTTTTCTTTCACCTGGGAAGGAGGAAATCAGCAAAAGTCAAGGCAAACATCAAAGGCTGAAGAATTTGAAGYTCACTGTACACTGCCAGAGTGGGTCACAATCCACCTTTCAGCAATCCATCAATTCAGCAAGAAACCCTATCCATAGCTGGCACTGACTGGAGAGATTCTGCTCTTGACTAGCAAAACACTCCATGTGAGAGAGTGAAATTAAACCAATATTCCTTAACGGGAGCAAACTCAGAACTGACTGCTGTGGCAGCTTTTCCTGTCAATCTTCAAAAAAAGGAGGGAAACCTGAACAGYTTTAGTAAAAGCTGACTGTGCAAGCTATTGCTGAATGGCTAATGTGCATATGGAAATGCAGTAATGTTTCAGCTGAACTGGGAAAGAGCATCTTCGGGTAGTTGCTTCCAAGTCAGAGATTATTGCAGGCTGTGAGAGAATACTGGCRAAGTATCACTGAGCATTTACTCTAATCCTATAATCCTCCATCTTATTCCTTTTAACTGAGCTGCCTTGCCTGCCCACCTGCTTGTGTCTGAGCTCCATGATTATTCGTGGATCTGTACATTTCTTTTTTTCCTTGATCTCTTCAAGTCTAAGTTGTTTTGCTATCCCACGGTTCACAACATCACTCTGCAAAAGATGCTGTAGGTATTTCTGGACAGAAGAACTTTCCATTTCACATTCCAGATARCTGCACAAGTCTGAAATGAGAAATTTAGATTATCTCAGGCTAGTCTGAAATGAATAAACCCTTCTGTCTCAGATCACAAAGCCTAATGTAATTAAAGGGATCACTTCCTCCGACTGTGAATGCATTTCTGATGAACGCAGACACACTGAGTGCACTCCATTTATCCCCAGAGTCTTAATCAAGTCTCCCATTGAACACGCTAGAGCAATAACAATGTTTCATCCATTTTTTACTGTCTTGCCTCTGAGCATCTCAAACGGCTGTATAAACTTGACAGGCCTCAAAAATACCTGTTCATAAAGAAAAAAACATCCTCTTTTACAAACTGAGGCATTGAATGTTTATGAGGTGCATTTATACAGCCCTACAGCAAGATRCTGTAAGAGCTGGGGGACAAAAATGATCACATTTAATCTTCTTTCTACTGAGTCCACTGTCCTGGCCTCAAAACAACTGTTACCTCTCAGTGTAACAAACCATGAGACTTGACCTTCTCCAGCACAGCCCCAGAGAGGATGTCAGGACCAGCTTTGCAGTGCTCTCACCATCAAAGTTCTCATGCTTCGGAGGGGCTGCAGAAGGCTCTTCCCGAAAGAGAGAGTCAACTTCCTCTTCTCCATCACTCAGCTCCAGTTGCAGTTTGGACTTTATCCAGTAACTGAGCAGCTCTTGGGCTATCATGAAGAAAGAGACTGATGATTTCACTTGTGTAAAAAAAACAGATGGGTACATGTAAACTAGCAATACTCTGGGATAATTATATCACTGGCTGGGAATGAACTGAAAGGTAATCTGCAACAGAAAATGGAATAAAGCTAATAGTTCTATTCTCATCTTTTTGATCTACAAAAGAACAGGAAKAGGAGGTGGCAAACGTGTTCCCTGTCACATATACCACAATTTAATTCTTCTCCACCTTATTTTTCCTACCATGATTCTGCATGCATTTAGATCACCTGYGATTATTTTACAGCATTTATCAAGAAGATGGAATTCACATGAKGTATGAGAGATAGCTTTCCTATGCTTTACCACTGCACTTGCAGGCACTTAGATGGTTTCCACATGTACAGCCAAGGTTGTCATATGGTAAATTCAAAGGAATGACTGTTTGGACAAACTTTTGCTTCATGGGTACAGGTTAACCCTTTGCAAGTACCACAGGAAGAACTGGTGAGTCTAATTATAAATCTGTCAGGTGGCAAACTTCACCTGGGACTACCTGTACTCAGGGTTAAAACTGCAACTACAGGCATGCACCCATGACAGATATAGTACTCCTCAGTGAGTTCAAATGTCTAATGAACAACTGGGTATGAAGTCCATCAATGGATGGTTTGCATCTCCATTCTTCTGTGGAAAAATGAAAAAAATTCCCTTTTCAGGGTTCCTTCTCAAAAGCAAGGTCAGCTCGTGTGTCTGGTGCCTCAACAAACCAGCTGGCCTTACTGCATGGGTGGCCAAGCTGCTTCTGAAGCAGGACACAGGGCTGTAAAATGCAAGGCATCAGGAGCTGCCCYACGAGAAGTGGAGCCATCCTCAGCCATCCATGTGGTGAGGATGGACAAAAAGCCAAGATCTCTGCAGCTACTGTAGTGTGAGTCATTACCTGTAAAGGACACAGTCAGTGGACAGGAGCAAGCAGCTGCTCAAAATATCTGCTCCTAACACAAAGTGAAGRTGCTCCCTGGTATTTCTAAGGCAAYAAAACCTTTCTCAAACTGTCTTTAAAAATGGTGCATCTTTTGAAGAAAGCATAAATCCAATATTTGTGGCCCTTCAAATCACTTATTCTCTTTCATAATCTCTCTGGACAGATCAGAAACAGAGAATTGTATCTGATAACAGAAAGAAGTGCAGAAAACAACCTGTCACTTGGAGAAGGATTACATTTTTGACTGGGATTTGTGATCTTSTCATAACTGGTGTAAATGCATTCTGGCACTTATCGATACCTTTCTTTAAACAGTGTAGTTAATACCATAAAGTATTCTAATAATGGATTGCAGGTAGAAKAATTTCAGCTGAGCTAGGAACAATCCTGAGGGACTAGTAGCTGTAAAAAAGAAAATCTTAGCAGAGAAGGGCAAAGAAAAATAATAAAGAAACATGAGGAAAGCAAGCAACCTTCCCAAAGGAAAAGACAAAACTTTTCACCAAAGCAAAGACAGCTCGTTTGGAAAAACAGTGCTGTGTAATGCATTCAYACAGTGCACTGTAAGCATGTAAGTGTATTCCATGCTATTAGTTAAACCCTCAATGATTAAAAGTGAAACAGCTGACTTAATGTATTGAAGGGGATGCTCTTAAGATGTGTCATCGTCCCATTCTGTAATGCTGACTTTGGATTCTTAAAAGAATGGTTAACTCAGTTTCTAAAATCTTGTCTCCTATCAACCTTTTACACTGCAGATCTATTTCTAGCACTGATGGGTGATAACTTCCCTTCTTTTTGTTTTTTAAAGCTATCACAGCTTTACTTTCAAACTGCAGCAAGCACTTTTGGCTGCAGGCTTTACAAAAGAAATATTTAGTTGGCTATTTAGTGAGGAAAATTTTGCATGGGAATCAAAACAAAACCACAGACAGATGTGAAATTATATTTGAAATTTACACAGCAACTCAGTTTGCACATCTAGCCTTCTATCAGAAATACGGCAGGTGGTTTCACCTGGTTTCCTATAGCCCACTAACTTGGTTTTGACCATACAGTGTGTCAAGGGCAGTTCTTATCCTTGTCCTGATCTGGTATCTCCAGGAGACAGTTTATCATTCTCTTAGGTATGCTATTTAAGATCTACCTTGAACTCCAGTAATTGATCCTTCTTATGCTTTTCTCCATTAGATGAAAAACATCTTACTAGGAACTCTTTCTTGTGAATTCAAGCTTTCCAAGAGCCTTTTCAGATCAGAACCACAAAGCTGGACCAAGAACACTTTGTTTTAGGCAGCTTGTGCCAAGCAGAATTTTAGCTCACCTTCCTCATGAGCCTCACGATGATCCTGCAGATATTTTGCAGTTGCCAAACGTGTCACAGGACCCCAAGACCCCTGTGGATACCTTGACTTTTGAAGGGTAAAAGCTTCAGAAACAGCATACTCAGAGGCTTGGTCCACTCTCTTTAAATAAAAGAACGGARAACATTACTAAGGATATTAATTTTTACACTTTCTGTATCCACATTTCTCCTCCAGAGAGAAAACATGAGTGGGAAAGTAACACAAAACAGCGTGGCTGTTATAAGGAATAGATTTCTTCAGGAATGCATTTCTATGACTTCTCAATTGGATAAACTGGACTTAGAAGTCATTAAGCAATAAACACTCATTTGGGAATTAGTGCCAAACAGAGAGAGAGAAGGGAAACACCCATCTCCTGCAGGCTGGATAGAGACTAGCTGAGCTAGTGCCCAGCAACCAGCAACTATGAAATTTGATATCAGCTTTTTGTCATAGCAAGGCTGAGAGACTTCCTGTCCCATATTCACCTCTGTGAAATGTTAATGGTCCTGACCTGTCACTGTGTTTTCATGAGTAACACCTATGCCCCAGACAGTCCATATTTCTGAACTCCTCCCCACTGTGCTGCTGCCAGAGGCCCGAGATTCTGCCTGAGGAAGTGGATGCACACTCCTACCTGCCACAATAAGCAGGCTGAAGGTGGGAGCATGGGTGTACCCAAGGAAGCAAAMCAAAGAGAACCTCACCCTAGAATTCATTTCCTTTGATGTCAGGTGATTGTAGGTGCAGGACAGCTTTAAGATAAATCTCTTGTATTACTTGCCCATAAAACCTGCAGCACTGCTCAACAGCAAGTTTTGTGTGTTGAGTTTTATGCATAGCAACAAGACACCTTACTCTTCAGAGCTGGGGCTGGAAGAAACCTTGTCCTCCAGATGAGTCTCCCCGCTGATGGGAATGCACAGGGATATCTTTGATAACACTAAGTTGGATGGGAGTATTGCTCTGTTTGAGGGCAGAAAGGCTCTGCAGCAGGGTCTGGACAGGCTGATTGATGGGCTGAGGCCAACTGCATGAACTTCAACAAGGTCAAATGCCAGATCCTGCATTTGCATCACAACAACCCCAGGCAGCCCCTACAGGCTGGGGGAAGAGCGGCTGGAAAGCTGCCCAGCAGAAAAGGACCTGGGGGTGCTGGCTGACAGCAGCTGAATGTGAGCCAGGAGTGTGCCCAKGTGGCCAATAAAGCCAATGGCWTCCTGGATSAGCAACAGTGTGGSCAGCAGGACCAGGGYAGTGAYTGTCCCTCCGTACTCRGCACTGGTGAGCCCCTTGAGTCCTGTGTCCCCTTCTGAGTCCCTAAATTCAGGACAGACATCGAGGTGTGTATCCAGAGGAGTGCAAAGCTGCTGAAGGGTTTAGAGGAGCAGTTGAGGGAACTGGGATTGTTTCATGWGCAAAAATGGAGGCTCAGGGGGGACCTTATCACTCTCTGGAAGGAGGTCATAGCCAGGTGGGGGTTGGTCTCTCCTTCCAGGTACTAAGTGACAAGGGTAAGGGGGAATAGCTTCAAGTTTTGTCATGGGATATTTAGATTGGGTATGAGGAAAATATCTCTTCACTGAAAGGGAGGCCAGGCTTGAAACAGGCTCCCGAGGAAAGGGGTCGAGTCACTATCCCTGGAGGTGTTCAAACAACCTGTGGATGTGACTCTTGTGGACATGATTTAGTACTGAATGTGGTGGTGCCGAGTTAATAGCTGGGTTCGACCATTTCAGAGGTCTTTTCCAACCTWAACGATTCTGTGATTTTCAACCAGCTCAGGTTGCTCAGAGCCCCGTCTAACCTGACCCTGAATGTCACTTGCTCAAGTTATTCCGCCTTGACCCATTGTTTCAAGCTATCTGATCGCCAGGGACTAAGAAAACCCACGGCGTCCCAGCCTCCCTTGTCTCTCCCTGAACCCGAGCTTCCAGCGCGGAGTTCCCACCCTTTGGCAAACCACAGAGCCCTGTGAAGCCTCATCCCTGATCCTGACCCTAACACCTGATGATTTTTGCTTTTCCTTTACGCTTCTGTACCCCCTATGCATCCGCCTGTACCCCTTAGTCCACATGCTTGTAATTCATTCCTGAAGCCTGATATTCCAGCTTAGTTTAGGCGTTCTGCTGTGCAGAGAAACCAAACATCCTCAGGAAGGAGTCAGTGTGCCCTGTGCTATCTTAAACCCGAGCTCAGCCTTGGGTGAAGCCTTCTGTCCAGAACATCTTGTGTAAACTGGGCTCTGGCCYCATCTGGGGGGRGATTCATTAGAATAGRGRGACATTACTGCATTTGTTAAGTTTCTTATTGGGGAATCCTAGATAGATATGCTAATTCCTGAAACCTATAAAACTTGTACCCGTGCTGTACACGGGTGTGCATTCTGCCATCAAGTTGTGCACCTGGGATCCCAAATACCGAGGTAAAACCCTTTTTATCCCTTTAACCGTGTCTGTGTCATTATTAAAAACTGGCCTTTCGAGGCAACAACCCTGCCATGCTAAGCGCCCGGGATCCCAGGGAAGCGGGATCCCAGGGAAGCGAGATCCCAGGGAAGCGGGATCCCAGGGAAACGTCCCTCCCCCGGCGCCCCCCGAGCCACTGAGGGCGAGCGGGCCGCGCTCCCGCCGCCTCGCCCCGTTACCTGCGGGAGGCGCTGCCCGCGGAGCAGCCCCGGCCGCCGCCGCCCCGTGAGGGCCATGGCCGCGCCAGGCACCGCCGAGCACCGCCCGCCCCTCTCGGCCATGGCAACGGAAGGGCGGCGCCCGCCGCCGGCGCTGGGTGATGACGGGCTGGGCTGCGCTGCGCTGTGTGGGGCCCGGGCGGGAAGGGGCGGCCCGTGTTCTCCGTGTTCTCCGTGTTCGGCGTGTCCCCTCGGCGGCGCGGCGGAACGGAGCGAGGATGAAGCTGAAGCTGCTGGGCGCGGGCAGCGGGCGGCTGGGCTCGCTGGCGGGGCTGGGCCGCGGCGGGGCGGGCGCTCTGGCGCTGCCGGGCTGCCTGCTGTACACGCGGAGCGGCGCGGCKCCGCACCTCACCCACGACACGCTGAGGGAGGTGCGCGGTGTGCCCGGCGTGGCGCAGATCGCCCTGCCCGCCCTGTGAGTACCGCGCCCGGGCCGGGGCCCTGCTCCTCCTGCCGAGGGAGCTGAGGGGGCGCGTTGGGACCGTGAGGGTGAGGGAGCTGCAGGGATGCGTGATTTGCAGAGTGGTTAGACCAAACCCAAACTTCACAGGCATCTCGCTGAGGTGGCAGCAGGGTGAAGGAGGTGATTGTCCCGCTCTGCTCTGGTGAGACCCCAGCGGGAGAGCTGCATCCAGCTCTGGAGCCCGCAGCATAAAAAGGATGTGCGCCTGTTGGACCAGGTCCTTGGGAGCACCATAAAGATGCTCAGAGGGCTGGAGCATCTTTCCTATGACAACAGGCAGAGAGATTCAGGGTGTTCAGCCTGGAGAAGAGAATGCTTCAGAAAGACCTTATGGCAGCCTTCCAGTACCTAAAAGGGGGGTATAAGAAAGGTGAGGACAGACTTAACAGAAACTGCTGTGGTAAGAGTTAATGTGTTTAAACTATAAGAGAACAGACCAGATAAAATGAAGAAATCTCTTGTAATGAGGGGGGTGAAACGCTAGACCAGGTTGCCCAGAGAGGTCCTAGGTAGCCCATATCTGAATACATTTAAGCAGCAGCTAATTCAAAACTAGTTAGRTAAGTGGCAAATGAAAGGAAAGAATAACATGATAAAACTTGTGCAATTGTTGAATGATGTGAACACCTAAGTGATGCTACCCAAAAAGTCACAGTCTAGCTTCGTGCTCTCCATCAAGTCAGTGGTCACTGGTCAGTGCAGGTAAAAGTTTTACATTTTTGCCACAGAATTATGAGTGCCCCAGGTTGTGAGCTGTTTTTCTTGGGCTCTGCGACTGGTGTTTTATTCCTTCTGTCTCTGTCTGACAGCTGGATGGCAAATGCCAGTTCAGTGTCAGACAATGCATGTGGAGACAGAAACCTTAAGTATAAAACCACTGATCTCTTTAGACAGTTGTCTGCTTAGTTAATGTGTTTCTGTATCTGGATTGCAGGGCAGAAATTCATGACRTCCTGGAAGAGTATAAAGAAGGAGCTGCAAAATTTATGGGTAAAGTACGAGTGTTTGCTTGTATATCTGAGAGGATATATCTGCAGGTGGATCCCACTGGAGCATGTTCAGGCAGTACACTAGGCAGAAAGCTGTAGGCTTTGCAGATTTAGGGATTTTCTCATCCAAAGTGGCCCTAGGGAAGACTTGAAAGAGTATGTTKTTGCTRGTATGGCCAAAAATCCTTCAATTASGCTACAAAGTGATTACATGTCTGTAATTTCTATAATTTACATACAGGTCTTTTTGTATGTTAAATTTTGCAAGAAAAAAAATTGAGTTGCTTGTCTTGTTTTGTGTTTTTTAAAAGCACATAAAAATATGGGACATGCATTTCATTGTAAAGAAAAAATTATGGTTTGGCTTTCCAAAGGAAGTTTGTACCAAATTTAACTGCTTTGGAGCAATATACTCCTTCAAGAAAAATTGAAAAATGTCTTTGTCTGAAACTTCCTTGAGGCTTTACCAATTTCATTGACTATCTCTGAAGAGAAGGCTGTATGTCGCTGAGACATACTGTCTACTTYTCTGACATAGGAAACCTCCAGTCTGGCAGGGATGATAAATTTCTCATTTGTGTAGTTGATATATTCTCTCATGGTCCTATTTTCTGTGAGGATGATGAGGTGCTTAAACAAGTTGCCCAAAGAAGTTGTGGATGCCCCATCCCTGGAAATGTCCAAGGCCAGGTTGGATGGTGCTTTGAGCAGCATGGTCTAGTGGAAGGTGCCCCTGCCCACGGGTCATGATCTTTAAGCTCCCTTCCAACGCCACCCTTTCTGTAATTCTATACTTCGTTCTTCCTTAAAAGTTGTAGGCTTGGGGTTGTTCCTCAGTTTAGTTTGTGTCAAATGTCACCTGTTTGTGTCAGGTGTCTCCAGTGTATCAATTATCAGTTGAATGGTCAGGTGAGTCATCTGTTGGGTCTGGAAAATTTTAATAGGTGGGGTATTAATCAAGAAGAAASATAAATAAATCCCAAAGCAGCTTTTAGGCTGCAGAACCAAAGGGTGATACTTCATAGTTCATCCTKCTGCTGCACTCTTCTCCCTGCAGTTAGTAAAACTGAGGAGGAAATGCAGAGAGATAAATGAAATTTTCTTTGTCAGAATGGATGTACTTGTGTGGGGGACAATGCTCTGTTCCCTTTTGTAAATCTAGAAAGCAGATCTTTGCATTAGCTTTGCTTTGGCTCATGAAACTCTCCTCTGTGTCTGTCTCTCTTCCCAGGTTTGCCAGATGCTGTGCTCTACTGCTCCCTTCATGACCCAGTCACTCCCTGCCCATCTGGCTACAACACTAACAAGGTATGAAATCTGTAGAGACTTGAAAAGTCCACCTAAAGTACCCAAAAGAAAGCTGCCAGTCCTCCCTTCATCTGTGTGGGTGTGCTCAGACAGCCACAAGATTAACAACATAAATCTTTGCACAAAGAGGATTGTCATTTACATGTTCATACCTCCAACTAAATAAAGGTGTACATTTTCTTAATTGGCAGCATGTTCCCTGAATGATTCCTGAGCAATTAAGTGGCAATTCAGGTAGAAAGGAGAGATGTGGCTTCCTGTCCTGTTGTGGTTAGTATGGCAGAAAATATCTGTGTTTTGGCATATTTGCAGTATGAGCTTACAGTGATGCTGCTGATAAGCAGCAGATCTGAACCCCTGTGTATTTACAGCCTGTTACAGGCTCACAAAAGGGAAGGACTTCAGAATTTTTGCAGAAGGGTGGTTCAGCAACCCAGAAATGTTTCTGACATTTGCCTGTTYCATCCCACAGGCACACACACTCTCTGTTAATCCACAGGCTGACTGTTGCCTGACACAGCTTTGTGCTGAAGCAGCCACTCCTGGTGCCTGCTCAGATAGTCAGTCCCAAGGCCTGTTTGGGTATGGCCACACTGGGTGGAAGGTCACTGAGTGACAGAGGATTACTACTGCCATACAGCTATCAGTGTGTATTCCTTGCTGCTGGGATCCAGGCTGAGTCCTGTTTCTCTGCAGGGAAGGAATTACCTGAAGCTTGTCCCAYGGTTCTGCAGCTTTGAGGTGATAGCAGCAATCTAAAACCAGGTGTTGCAAGTTTGATTTAGACTTTTTTGGTTTTTTAAATAAGCTGATGAAGATATTTGTCATCTTGTCGTAAGGCCTTCTGCATCTGGATCTGTGCTGACAAATGCTTATGAAAGCTTTTTGAAAGCAATGGGACAGAAAGCTCTGTGCCAGAAAGCCTAGCATGGACTGGATTTAAATAATCACAGGATAATGCTCAGCTCTCTAAGCTGCATGGCTATTTTATTTATTAAAGYAGCTTTTTTTCCTCTCGAGAACAGAATGAAGGTAACTAGATGTGATTACACTGTGCCCTTTGGCTCAGACAGCTCTGACTTTCCTCTGCCTGCCTTCACCAGCTGTTCCTTGATGCTCTCACAAAAAGAAGCAGCAGGTACTGTCTGAACAGCATATTGCTGCAAACCAACATACAGCTGCTGTGTTTCAGTTATTCTGCAGATACAAATTTTGGCTCTCATTCCTTTGGAGTTWTTTTTTTTKTTCTAGTGGGAATTTTGCAAAAAATGTTTCTACTTTGGAGACAGAAATGTTTCTACTTTGTTTTTGTTCAAGTTGGTTGAAATTGGCTGGTAAGGCCAGAAGTAATCAGGAGAGATGATGGATGGATGGGTGGATGGATGGATGGATGGATGGATGGATGGATGGATGGACAACAGGCACATGGTATACTTGTACATTCCTTTTGAGTCTTTGTGAGGACCAGACCAAAAAAAAAAAAAAAGGTTCTGCTATTTTTTGCATCAGCTGATGAAATTCAATTTGCAAATTAGTATGCATGAGACCTGCACTGCATAATCTGTCTGTCTGGCAGAGGCTAGGGGAATGTGTTTAAACCCTCAGGCCCCAAAAAGTGCCCATAAGATTCCAAGCTATATGCTGATTCTGATGGCTGAAAACCCTTTCTCATTTAAAAAAGCATTAGCAGAATTGCTGATGAAAAGAGCTGGCTTCCAAAGGGTTTGAGCCCTTTACTTAACCTACTTGAATACCCCTGTAAAGTTTTGGAGCAGCAATGCCACAAGCCTAACAATAATACAACAAAAGCAGTGGCCACTCTGCACTCACAGGTTAATTACAGGTTCTGCAAAACAGGCCAAAATGTGAACATTTTGTGAATCTGAATGTTTATTGAATTGAATGGTAACATCTGCTAGTCTGGAGGCRTTCAGGTGAGATAACCTCTCTGTCCACGTGCTTTTTGTCTTGCCTTTAATTCTTTTGAGGGTATCAGAGAGTAACAATGGAAGATGGGGTCCCATGTGTGCTGACAGGATGGGAAGCATGTGAAGAGACACAGACGACTGTGTGTGCAATCCTAATGAAAACGTGTCATTTCTTACGTTGGCTCCATTTGAGTATTTCAGCACCTTCAAGAATTGCTATATTTGGGACCTAAAACAACATGTGTTTCTAAGACTGAGTTGCTTAACAAGCTGTTGTAACTTTCCCAGTCTGTATTGTTTRTATATACATGTACATTCACATGTGTGGTATGAATTAAGTGCTCAGAAGAGGAAAGAGTTTCTTGGATTTGCATTTTATATGGAAATCTAGTGAGCTGTGTTTGCCATTTCAGCCTTTGATGCTTTTTATAAGCTTTTGCTTACTTTTTTTTTTTCCAATTCTGCCACTAAGTTGTTGATAAGATGCCAGATTTATCTTACGCTTTATCTGTTATTTTCGAATGTGGAAAAGTCAGTGTTAAGTGGGATGATTTCACCAAGGAGTATCCCAGAAATTCCAGYTGAGTCATTTATCTCCTTTCACTCATTGTGCCAAATGCAGCTGATTATCTGAGCCATGCTCCAGGAGAACTTTCTAATGAGTTATCATTCCAGTATCTGGTATTTCACCAGACCAATTCCTTCTCTYTTTTCACTCTTAAGATCTGCTGTCCTTTGCAGCTAATGTTCATCCCTGTTGTTCCTGTACAGACAGTCTCCCTGTGGGGAAGCTCAGGGCGCATGGAGATGACGGTTTCCAAGTTCATGGACATCCAGCGGGCTGTTCAGCCAGACTGGTTCCAGTGCATCTCTGATGGAGAAACCATTTCTGGAGAAGCTGGTAGAAAAAGAGCCAAGAAGTCTGTGGATAGGTCACTTTCCTTCTTGGATGTATGCCTTCAGCTGCAAGAAAAATCACCGGTAAGGTCCCTTAAAATACTGAGGCAACAGCACTGCAACTGCTTTTTGGTCTGTGCTGCATCCTGGACCAGCCCTCAGGATGTSATTTAGTAGGAAATTGTGTCACATGTGTATCAGAGAATGCCCAGCTTACAGTCCAGAGTGAGGTATAACCAATAGCAGAGTTTTCCTTCCTTCCTTTAGGAAATTGTCTTCTGCACCAGGATCACCCCTCATCTCCACAAGTTGAGGAGAACTACTCTTCAGGGTTTTTCCTTTCTGCTTTTGGAATGTAATGCATTTCTTTMACTTAACCTTATTACTAGATATATGGGCAAAGTGGGATCTTCTTATTCAGGTTGAGAAAACCCATCTTTTTGCTCTGAAGTCCCCTTGGTTCCACATGAGGGAGGATTTGCTAGAATTAGTCAGTGCTATTCTTTATTTCTTCCTGCATCTTTGAAGCTTCCCTCTCTATTGGTGAAAGAGATATACCATCTGAGTCTGCACTACAAGGGAAACCAGATGACAGAAACTGTTTGTGTTTTGTGAAAGGGAATTCCTTGTGAGATCTGGTGTMTGACAATCAGGATAATAGCACCTGCTTTGTGTTTTGCACTAACACGTGTATTGCTGAGACCCCATCCATGAGAAGCTGTGTACAAAGATGGTGTGTGGTTATTGCCTTCTGTAGGGAGGTGGGAGGAGCAGTGKCAAAGTTCTCAGTGTGTTAGTGTCTTAGCAAGGAGCAGAAACTTGTCTCTAATAGTCCCACTTCTTACACAGGGACTTCACAGTGTTATGTGGGGAATAGTCTTCCGTGAGATGAAACCCCATGGTTCTGGCAAGTTCCTGAACTTGTGGGGCTTAAATAGCAGATGCCTGAAGTTTGGGCTGTGGAATGTSTTTCATGTCTTTGGCAGAGCTTGCTCTAACACTTGTAGCTTTCTCCTGGGACAGGAACTACAAGGAAGTGTAATGTTTGGGGCAATTGAAGGTGGAGATGTCTTGGAAGAGAGGCTCAGATCAGCCAGGGAGACTGCCAAGCGGCCTGTAGGTGGCTTTCTGCTAGATGGCTTCCAGGGAAATGCCATGGCCAAGGAGACCAAGTTGAAACTGATAGCTTCTGTCACAGCAGAGCTGCCAGAGGATAAGCCAAGGTAAGTTGTGTGGGCAACATCCCAAGAAATCCATATGTCCTATTATGAGGAGCATCTCCAGGCTGCTGTGCAGCCTCTGTAGCAAATAATCGCTGTATTGCACAGCTCTGTGTGTGCCAGGCTGCATAAATTTTACCACTGCCAGGCTGCAGTCTTCAACACTTGTTTCAGTTTTTAGCTGCACCAAGTTTTACTCGTGCTGTGTGTTCGAGTATTCTCCACATTTGTCATCTTTACATTTTTAGGAACAGTTACTGGTAATATGTGTCAGGATTATTTGCATTTGGTCTTGGAGGCCATGGTTTACTTGAAGTTCAGCTCAAACAAGAATGTCATAATCAAGATCTTTTGCAGGGGCCTGCAGGGTGGTACAGCCTGGCTCAGAACAGTGGTATTCTCTTCTTGGATGGTGTGGGGCTTATTGCATATCTGAGATGTTAATTTTGCCTATCAGACCCATGCCAGGCACTGGGCAGGGGTGGCAGCTTTCTTGATCCTTATAACTGACTAACAGTAGCTAAAGACTTCCTGAAAATGTGTGCTGATATTTGCTACTGGTTCAGACATGTAGGGGTTTCTTAGCATTAAGTTAAGCTTGCTGGATTGCTCCTACCAGAGCAGCTGCTACAGAAATAACATGGCTCCTTTTTTTCATTATTTCCTGAAGAGAATGACTGAGGGCCCATTGTGTTCCTGCTTCCCTCTGCTAGCAGAGCATTGCTCTGACCTGATGGTGTTTAAAAGGAAATTAAATGCAAAAGCACAGTGTCTGGTGTAGCAGCTTGTTGTTGCCTAGTGGTGCCTRGGGTTCCTGACAATTAGAAGGCTTGCTGTGTTGTTGCCATCCTGTCTGTTTGAGCTACTTAAAAGATCCCCTGGGAGCATTAGAGTCCAATCTGCTCAGCTAACCTCAGTGGCTACCAGTGCATCTGCCTCATCTATAAAATTGTTTGCTTGTCTTGTTAAGACAAGTGTTTTCTGACCTCTTGGTAGGAGGAGAGCTGGTTAGCCCCAGGGGATCTTGGAAGTACTTCAAGTGAATTTCAGGCAGTCCTTCTTCCTGAATCACCCTTGCCATTCTGTCTGGAGAAGCGTTTTTGGGTTCCTTTTCTACCCCAACATGAAATTCTCTAGAAGACAAACACTTTCTGTTCTTCACTCAAGAAGCAACTGTTTTTTGTGTGATGGTAAAATGATCTTACGAGTGCACTCTTTTTATAAAGAGTCCTTTCATGTGTCTAAAGGTGCTGAAGTCCCTTGATAAATTTTGTTTTCCTTTCCAGTAGCRTTGGGACCTTTGCAAGAACAAATGTTTATCCTTACCTGTAGGAAGATCAGTTTCAGCAAGGCTTTGATCATATATGCAGAGCTACTGATTGACTTTTGCTTATCATTTTCTCCCTGTCATGGGAACTTGAAACATAAAGCACTCGTGCTGTAAACTTCTCTTATCCTTATTCTGCGCTCATCAACTTAATTGGAGTACTTAGAAAAGTGACTAAAAATGGCACCTTGTGACTTCATTTATCAGCCCTTGTGTATTTTCCTAATTATCTGTTTAGATCATTGCCCTACATTAACTTCTAGTGCTGTCAGCCCAGCCATGCACCTGCAGGAGAGCAGGCACTGCTCTACTCTCTTACACTTCACCCACCCTCGGCGAAGCTGCCAACTAAATTTGGCTGCCAGCAGGATCTCTATTATCATTGATGGCAATCCAGCCAGGCTCTTCCTGGCTCTTAATGCCATGTCTCAGGAGGTTACAGCCCACAGTTTTGGGTAAATCATTTGAGCAGGTAGAGTGTATAGAGAAGGAAAGACTAAAGCAAGGAAGTTTTCTCTTTCTAATGACATTTCTCATTAGTGCATTCTTCCCTGGGCTGTTTTCCAAGTGCAGTACGATGTGTCTGTCACGTGAAGGACTTGTATCTTTGACCAGCCGTCTACTGCTGTCTCTTCTGAGACTCTTTTTAGACTGTCTTCTAAACAGCTAACAAGCAAAAAGGTCCACGTGTCTGGGAATTGGTAGTTCACTGTGGCACAAACATGATTAAGGAAAATATCTGTTCTGTGGCACAGGTGTTTTGAGTCTGTTTTATATATGTGTATGTGAAAGAAAGCACATGCAAGGCACATCAAGCACTGTGAACAGAATGGGGTTTATCCACATTAAAAGGGATTATTGCTGTCTTCCAAATGGCAAATAGTGAAAAGCCTGCTGTGTACTGGRTAGGTTGGAGGTGGGCAAGTGGAARCACAYRGAAYTCTGYGTGATGACTTGTGCCCCTTTACCTTCTGCTTAGCAGTTGCAGAGATGACCTGGAGGTCTTTTCCTTCAGGTACTTKCTTCCTTCTACTCAGAGTATTGTTGATTTGTCTTCCTTTATGTCTTCTACAGAATTATTCACGGTGTAGGCAAACCAGATGAGGTGCTTGAGTGCATTGAAAAAGGAGTGGACATTTTTGAGAGCTTCTTTCCCTTCCAAGTGACAGAGCGAGGCTGTGCCTTGGTTTTCAATTACGAGTACCATCCGGATCCTGAAGCAACAGGTAGATTTYTTGATGGTCATTATAATTTGTACGTTTTGCATTGTGGCAAGCACAATTCATACTTGGGAGGAATTTGTATTTGAGGGTTTTGTTCCAGAAATAATTGCAGTGACTGCTGGAAAAACTGGGATTCCACTATCAAKTGTTGCTTTTGATGATGGAGTACTGTATTGGGTCTGACCGACCAGTACTTTGGTGTGAAATCTATCAAGTAAAACTTGAGGCCTCTGAATGTCTAATTAGCCAAAATACGATGATTAAACATTTCTTAAACACCCCCTGAAGAGAGTGGTTTTAGTTTGACCCCATTGGCAAATTTTCTGTTACCATTTGCAGTGAAGGCTGGACCTGTTAAGAGATCTCTRGAATTAACTGAATATGTTTCTGTTGTAACAACACATTTTTGAAGTTTTAACAATGTATTTTTGAAGTTCCTTTTTTCTAACTGTCAGAAATTTCCCATTGATTTGGGCAGATTTTCTCTCTGTCCTTGCATTCATAGATTTCTATCAAAACCAAAATGATCASTTTGTAACTCATTACACTGTGAGATGGGAATGTGTATCACCCATTAAAGCACCTGTGTCAAATGTGTTTCAAGTGGCTGTTTTGTTTTGGTCTGTTAAAGGTTTTTAATACAGGGAAACATTTTACATTTTTTCTCTTGAGTAGAACCTAGTGGCTTTTCATGCCTGGATAATTCAGAGCCAGCTGAATAGAACAGAACATCTTTGTTTTTTGTGTTTGTTGCTATTTTTTTAACCCTTCTCTTTGTTCTTTATCTTGTTTTATTTTATTCTTAAATTGTGAGACCCTGGGTAATGGCTGTGGTTTTGTTTATTTTAAACATGGTAGGCGTGGGTTATGCAAACAGTAATATTGKTATTTTCAGATACATGTCCTTCTTCTTAAGAACAAACTTAAAAATGCAAACCTACAAAATTATGGGATGGTTCTTTATTTTTCAAATRGATGCTGAAAAGGCAGATGTGGAAYCTACCTCTTCTGAATTAGTGCTCCCAGCCTCTTTTAATTCCAGGGTTTAAAAAAAACAAAACCAAGAGGCATCTAAATCTCTGAGTCTGATCACAGCATGGAAAGTAAAATGAYTGAATGCAGATGAGTTGCCTCTAACAAAATCTCAATAAAATCCATTTGTTCAGGTGATTGCATTCTATTCAGCATGCAGTTCAGACAAAAAAATTGACGTTTATAAAGAATTCAGCTCAGTAGAGCAGCAAAAAGTTATGCTATTGTTTCAGCTCTAACTTTTGATTAGTTTTAGTTGATTAGTTTTCACTTGTCTCATGCTGTTTTAATTGTCTAAAAGTATATTTGTGTTGACTAACCTATGGCAATTAAAGTAAAATGTCTACTTTCTGGAAGAAGGAGGTGGAAATTTGTGGCAGGAGTTTCCAGCTGGCAAAGGAGTAGCAGGAATATCTAAGGTTGCTACCCTTGCTCTGCCCTTGCTCTCTGTTCTGAGGCTGTTGTCTTTATAATTTAAGCAGTTTTAACACAAAATGGAGCTCAGGACCTGGAGAAGAATGGTGCTCAAGAAGACCAAGATGAAGTCTTCAAAGCTGACCCAGAAATGACAACATTTGAGATATTTCTGAAGGACAAAAAGTATGTGAGTTTGTGAAAGGGTACCTGCAGCTCTATCAGTAAATACCATGTTTTGTCCTCTGCATTTATTTGCATCTGCTCAGCAGCTGATGAGAGACTTCATAAAACATGAAGCTATTGAAGAGAGTGCTGCTGGACATTGAGTGTAGAATGTTGGACAAGAACTCTAGCTTGTTATCAGTCAGCAGCCTCTCTCTGAAAGTGCTGGCTTTTGCCTGACCTAGAGCCAGGGGTTTTCTGATCATTTATCCAGCAAACATTCTGTGGTCATAATTATGTCTTAGCTGAAGGACCATAGGCTCACAGAGGTGGTGTAGTTTTTATTTAAACTATGAAGACCCTCTACTCTGACAGTTTGGGCAGCTGCAGAGCAGTTCTGCCATTCCTGGATACTTCACAGAAACTTTGACCATTGTTACCACCTGTCTGTCCTCTTTGCCACAGGTACTTTCAGGCTGTCTGAGTACAATTGTGTTGCTTTGTGCTCTCCACTCTGTGATGTGGTGCATCTCACAGTAGAGGGGAATACTGTTTTGTGAATAGTGGGATGAGTAAATCCATGGTTTTGGTAGCTTTCTCCTTCATAAATTGTGTGATAGCAAGTGAGGGCTGTGTTGCACTGCAGCTTTTTCTGCCAGGSAAGGCACAGAAGGCACTGCTCTTTGCTGTGATGTAGTCAGAGTTATTCTGACTTAATATGGTCTTTTGGCTCTTAAGTGAGTTCTGGCATGAGGAGGCCTGGGGCTTGCAGCAGCTATGGTCCCACACCATGGCAGGGTRTGGGAGCTACATGATCTTTAAGKTCYCTTCCAGCCCAAACCATCTGTGCTATTTSAAGTCCTTTGTGCCAGTGGTACTGGTCTGAGTTGTCAACAAATCTGGAATAAGGACCTCAAGACTTCAATGCTTAGGTCCCTGCAAAAGGCCAGGTGCTAACTGGGTGCTCTTCATTGCTTGAATGGCTCTTCTTGCCTCTGATGTTACTCAACATTGCTTCTTCCTTAGGTACCACGATGATTTTGGTCCCTTGCTGGAAGGATGCAGCTGTTACTGCTGTCAGAGGCACACTCGTGCCTACGTCCATCACCTCCTGGTGACCAACGAGCTGTTGGCTGGTGTCCTGCTTATGATGCACAACTTCCAGCACTACTTTGGTTTCTTCAGTGCCATTCGGGATTCCCTAAGGGACAATAAACTGGATCAACTCAAGAAGCTTGTCTTCAGGCAGATGCTGCAAGGCYCAGCAAATGCAACACTGAGCCAGTGAGTTCAGAGAGGACAGAGGACRTTGCAGGTTGTGTGCTCATCCAGTGGAACTGTATCACCTGGACCTGTCAGTAGTAAAATGCCTTTTTTCCTTCCTGGAGGGATCTTAAGGAGATGTTTGAAGAAGATCTCACATCATGGGGAAGGATGATTTTGTTCCAAGGTCTACTTTGGTTAATTTCCAATGGCTCAGTTTGGTTAATTGGCTTGGTATGTTCTTGGTGGATGGAAGAACCTGGACGGTTCACCAGTAAGACCAGTATGGATAACTTCGTTTTCAGCTACTGCTGATTTCCCATGTGCAGGGACAGAGTTATTGAACTTGTGATTGAAGATAAAGCAGGGCATATATTTAAAATTAATCCAGCTGCTTGGAGGCTTAGCAGCTGCTTGGGACTCTTGTTCCATACCCACCCCACCAATAATTATTTTTCTAGAAAAACCTAGTGGTGTCCTAGTGTCTTATCATGTAGCTCCTTGGTGAGAAATCCCAACTCAGTCTAGGACACTGTCCTTGTGGCCATTGACAGCATCTTGGAAAGAACTGACTGGAAGTGCTGCAGTGTCCAGTGGCACAAGGTACTGTGTGTGTACTTCTCTCTCAGGCTGCCTGCAGTGCAGAATGTTCTCTGGGCTTGGAAGAAGCCCTTCACTTTGGCCTGGCCCTTACCACCCCTGCCTCAGGAGTCCCAGTCAGAGCCAGAGAGAAAAGAAAATGTTTAATCCATGTCCTGCTTGAGARGTTTTTTTCCCAACTCTGCATTTTTTCCAGATTTCACTCCCATGTTAGCATGTGGATGATAATGTCTGTACCATTCTTTCCAGCTACCCTAGCACACAAATGTCACTGAGATGGAGCTGTAGAAAAGATGTGTCATAGGAAAGGGCTTTTAGAAAATGTTYTTGTGGCTCCTTATTTTAAAATATGACTTAGTTATATTCCTCTTATTCAGTTGGTTTTTTTACTGCCCCTTACTGTGGAATCATGGATTTAATGATTTTATATTACAAAGCAACAATAAAAGAAATTTATTATCTGTTACACTGGCTCTTCAACATGTGACCAAGGTGATGTGCCAGAGAGCTTGAACTCAAGGTGTCTCCTAGAAATTTGATGTAGCAGCCTGATGGAGGACAGAGACTTATCTAGGAACAGGATCTTGTTGTGGAACAGGGTTCCAAGTAATTTGCTTCAAAAGAATGTCATAGAATAGACTCAGAAGTGTTGAAGATAGCCTGTCCCTCTCCCCATAAGAACTCTATTACCTTAATTAAGCTTGAAAAAATACTGCACTTAAAGTTAATGGTCTTAAAACCATTAAGGATTAATCTGTAGTTTGCTTTTCACAATTTTTGCAGTGCTTTAAGATTTTAATATCTCCCATCTGAATGGCTTTACCATAGACTATATGGAGTTTTTGGTTTCCCTGTCTCTTTGGGCAGCTAGCCAAGTTCTTTCTACCATTCCAGCCTTATTCACTGTGTTCACTAACTACACTTCTGTTCCACAGGATCCTAACTAAATGGTGCAAATACTGCTCTACTGTTATCTTAAAACAGAGATTACGAGAATGATTCAGCCACAGAAATGACATAAAATATAGGATTATGCCCCTCACTCCAAGCAGTACTTTCTGGTTGTTAAAGTTGATGCAGCACTGGGAAACTTGGAGAAGGTGTCCTGGGTATGCAGCATGARGTAGAAAGTCTGCCTGACTTAAAGGGAAGGAAATTCTCATGAAACAAAAATGGTTCATGCTTCTTAGAAGAGGAATGCAGTGGTAGTGTGTGGAACATGGCAATGCTTGTTCCTGCAGTGCCTGTTTCTACGATGTTGCAAGTGCCTGTGCAAAACCTTTTCCGAAAGGGAGCTACATGTGGTCAGTCCATCCTGTCCCACCTCAGTGAATCATTAGGATTTATTAACTTTTCTTTATCTCCCAGTCTGGATGTCCTTTGGAGATAAATGTAACTGGGATCTTAGTGACCTGTTAAGCTAAGTGTCAATATTCTTGATTACCCTCCTGTTCTTCCTTTTTAGGCTTTCCAGTCTTTCCATACTGCTGTGTTATGTTTTTTTTTCCCAGTCATACCCATTAGGCATTCCTGTTACAGTTCTTTGCTTAGCTTTTATGTGTGTGTGTGTGTGTGTGTGTGTGTGTGTGTGTGTACCACAGCTGCACAAAGTAAACCATTTTCTGTTGGGCAGAATTTGACCAACTACATCATTCAGTATCTAACAAAAACAGTTACAAGCATCACTAACCCTGAAACAACCTTAATGTATTTTATTTATACAGCTTCTCAGTGTCAGTTCTSTTAGCTCACATTAAAAATTCAGCAACATTTTTCATGCTAACTTAGAAAGGTTTTTATTTATTTCCAGGCAGAGGTCTAATTTCTTTCAAAAGCAGAATTCTTACCCTAATAGGGGGATGAAGAAAGCTAAACTTTCCATGGAGAAGTGAAAATTGAAATTAATAAGAAGTGGAAAAATATCTGTGCTAAATTAACTTCACTAAGCACAGAAGACTACAAAAACATCCTTTACYACCATCCATCCCCAAAGGGGAGAATGTAAAAGAACAGATCAGAATACAAAAGAGATTGTGTGTTACAAAAACATTAGACCCTTGAATATCTTTTCCTTAGCACCTTTTAGTGTCATCTTCCCCCTAATAAAGAAAAATCTTTCATGCTGATGAGAATAACTGATAGGGCTGCATGTTAAGTGCTAAGTCCTGTGCCTTTCTGACCACTTCATCAGTATTCTGCTCAGTGGCTTCCTCCTTTCAGATGTATTTTAATATTGCAGACCCTTCAGCAGTTTCAAAGGCATGCTTTGAAATAAGGAAAAAAAATCAAATGGATTTATCACAAAAATGTTTTCTCCTTTCCTTCAGGTTTGTAATTTCCTGCCCCCCTCCTGCTGTTCATCCACCCCATCCTGTAAATTGTTAGGACACAGTGTCCAAGACACACAGAATGTATCCAGCCTTGTCTGACAGTTTTCTATGTCTACTCCTTTGTGGCTCTGCAGGATTGCAGGAGCTGCCCAAGACTGGAACTGCTCCAGCAGGGTGTTTGATTTATTTCTACATGTCCAAGGTCCAGAGGGCTTTCACATCACAGGATTTTTATGCATAGAAAAATYGGTTCTGTTTCCGAAGTGCATTTAGCATTGAGTAGCTTTTTATTTTTTTCATCCTGAACCCTGTCATTTTTTGATTGATAACCTGAGTTGGCAGACAAAGGGCTCCAATAAAATGTTTAAACCTTTTTCTCAGTAATTTCAGAGATGTTTCCTCTGTGATGTGGAAGGCATACATGAAATAGATGGTGGTGCAGGCCAGTTTAATGGTTTAATTTGTAGTACTTTGGAGTGATCTACATAATTCACTAAGGACCTCATCCGTTTTCTGGTAATGCAGCACTCCTTCAGACTATTAAAGATACTCAAGCACATGTTACCATCCTTTCTTATGCACATTCTGTAGGCATGAGAGSATTTTTCAGACAAAAAGAGAATTAATTTAAGTCTGTTTAAGAAGTTGGGTCTAGACTGGCACAAAAGTGATGCAGCAAAATGTTCTTTCTTCCCTGTTGATGTTGCCAATGTGAACAGTGTCTGTCAGAGTACACAGTCTCCTCCCTGGGGACATACTGACGTGGAAAAGCAACACCTTTCCTCCCTCATAATGAAGTGATGATGGACTGCCTGGTTAAGGCTACACCTGTCATCTGTATGATTTAACTACATTGGTCCAGTGGAGGTGCAACACAGTGGGATGCTYTGTTATGCTTCTGACACAGCTCCTYGAGCTYCTGGCCTTGCTTACTCCTYGTCATTACAAAATCTTTGGAGAAAGCCTGCTCTGTTCACAGCTATATGTGTGTGAAAATCTTGCAGAGCTCCTTGGGAAGTAGTTTTGGATGAGAAGGGATTATCTGGTTAACCAGGATTATYTCAAACTTCAGCCTGAAAATTTAGGAAACTGTTTAGTGAGGACCAAAGGTAAAGCACTTATAAATAAAGGCATTTGGACCTGCCTGGCAGCTCAGGATTAAACAGCTTTCTCTCTTCCCTATCCTTCTGCTRTAGCATAAAGCACTTTCTGGCCCAAGGGAGCAGCCAATGCCCTGGAAAAGGCAGTGGCTGTGGTTCATGGCAGAGGCTCTACAGGACAGGGTGTACCTCACTGCCTGTATGTGCAGAGTAGATTGATTTGCAGGTTGCTGATCGAGAAAAGATCTAAAAACTGCAGGCCTTATATGCCATGGCCCAGCACAGACTTCACAAAAGGAGAGGTTTCAAGGTCCTTGGCCAGAGTTCCTATTCCCATTGCAGTGCTCTGTGTGCCATACCTTGTGCTCTTGAGCYGACTGCCTTTCTGAGCTGCTGGATGTGTTGCAGCACACAACACRAAGGTGGCTTTTGTAGCAATGCTTTGTGCTCATTGCTCCCTCCTCCCACGGGAGAATATCTGGTTTGCGTTTTGATGAGGTAATCAGGGGAGGTGTTGATGTAGCCAGCATCTTGCAGGAAGTCATCAAAGCCTACAAATCTGCCTGGAGCTTTTTTATATTGCCCTACCTGGACCAGAATGGAACCGTCTACAAAGTAATGTCAACTTCAGTGGTACTCTGTGCTGAAAAACAGCTGAGGAAAACAGCCCTTAGGAAAGCCAGATGCTTTCCTCAGACAAAGCTGAGGGAACTGGGGTGAGAGAGAGCAGACTGGCAGGCAGCTGAAGCCTTTAAAGAGATGCAGCCTCTTCAAGAAAGGGAACAGGAGATGGAGCATCTGGGAGGAAGGAACACAGGCAAACAGGATGATTAGCATTTGGCAAGGCCAGCAAAAAAATGAATGGGAGCTGTGCAGTATGTGCATGGGTAGCACTGCCAACATCAAGTTGCAGAAGCCCCTGGCACGTGTCYTTTTATCCATCCCTTGTTTTGCACRTCTTGAGGAGGRGGAAATGCTCTGTTGTGGTTCAAGGACTTTAGCTATGGCTGCACAGAGTAATGCTGGCAGCCCTCAAACCTGAGGCTGATGGGGTGCTTAGTGCTGGACTCWGCCCTGGTACCTGGCTCTGTTGTTGCTCACAGCCAGTGCTGTCACAGATATTCAGATGAGTCCTGTGGCATTAACCATCTGCTCATGTCCCTTGAGCTGACCCTCACAGAGGGACAGAAGTGTTGCTGCCTCTCAGCTGAGGCATAGCAAGGTGAGCAATCATCTGCACCACAGCCGTTCTGCCATGACACAGGATGGCAGAGATGTAAATCCCTCAGTATTTGTGCTTCTATCCAGTGAAAAGTGGTCTGTATTTCACCTGTTCAATTTGCCATGCTCACAGCTGTGGGGTAAAATTTGTTAAAATTGACAAGAGTCCCCAGGGCAGGAAACCAGAAAGGTGTTCCCCACATCAGCAAACATACAACAGCCTGATGCTTTTCTAACTCAGATGCTTAAATCATACTGAAATAAATTTTTAGTTATGTTCATTTTCCTCTTTGGCCCTTTCTTTGCCTCACATTTCCAGAGGCATTCAGGGATGAGACCTGTCTGGCAGGAGGAGATTCACTGATGTGTATCTAGAATCATGAAGGAAGCTCAGGAAGTCTGGGCCCCAGAAAAAGTGTATCCCTTTTGTAGAAAGGTGTGGTTGGTATCAGAGCTCATGGATCCTTATCTGACACTTGAGGCAGCAAGAAATGAAGAAATGGTGGCATGAGTGATGCCAGGAAGGCATAACAAGAAAGGTCACTACTTGAGTTGAGATTGACTATTTGGAGAGTAAGGGRTAGCTGGATCAGTGGCATTTGAGATTGAAAGGCAGCATTGGCCTGGGATGTAACTTCTACATTGCGTAGAAGAGGCTCAGGGCAGCTGATGTTGACTTTGAAGAARTACAGTTTTCAATCCCTCACACTTTGAAATTCCTACAGCCTTGTGAGCCTTTGCTGCTAAGGCAGAAGGTCAGGTGCTARAATACTGCCAGGAGATGACAACTGTGTTAATTCATTATTACCATGAGTTGAGGAAAAACTCACTTTGACGGCTCATTGAAAGGCTCATGCAGATTTGGGATACTTATACTGGTCACAGGAAGAACGGATGTGCCCATTCTTTTTGGGAAGTGAGACACCTCAGAGCCAGGTGTGTTTGCAGGCTGAAGCCTGCCAGTCTCATCATTTTATGACCAAACCMTCACACACTTAGCTGAAACTAATCAGATTGCTACCAGTGTCCTCTGGGTTGTCCAYAATTCCTATTTGTATTTCTCTGAGTGTCACCATATCAGCAGCCTGCAGGCTGTTGATCCTCCCTTGAAGTGCTGGCGTTGATTAGATATTCTTCAGAAAACATCACATCAGTAACAGCAATAATCTGCAGCCAAGCTCTCTCTTCCAGAGGAGCTGCCAACCTGAGCCAGCCCCACTGAGAGCAGAAAACTCACCCCACATCACCCCAATCCCCCTCAGAGAGGCAGATTCCAGGCATACTCCCTACTCTTTCCAAGGAGGAAGCTGCCTGTGCTTAGCCCCACAGTGGGGTCCAGCTGAGCATCTGGCCATGCCAGTCCATCCCCTAAGGGGCCTCAGGAGGGTTACCTGGGCATGAGATTTTTTTCTGCAAGGCTTTGCTTTGTCCTTGTAGCCTGGCAAATGTGGATTTTAGTATCTGGCTGCAGCTGGAATTGTTAAAACAATGTCCAACAGCTGCTGCAAGATACCTGGAGTGTATTGACTGAGCAGTGTCACCTGTAGAGCATTGGGCTGTGCTAACAGGTGAAATGCACCTCCTCCATAATTTCCTTGCCTTCCCAGGAGTCAGCTTTTTTTCATGGAAGATTGTTTTATCTTCTGCCCCGTGGGCCTTTGTGCTCTTCTGCTTAAAGATTCCTGCATGATCCGGTGCCTGTTGCTGCCTCTGACAAGGTAGAGTGTTTTATGGTTTCTTCTGTGTTTATTTTTTACAATGTAAAACTTAGCATAAGAGCTTTTGGTTCTAGCTCTGGATGGCCTCAGTTCAGTGCCTGGTACTATTTAAGATTTTAGCAACTTGGATAAGCTGTGTTTTTCCTCCTAGACCTGAAGTTTAACACATGCAACATGTGGCACATCTGTCAGAGATGGGGAGCCCCAGGTACATGTGGGATAGCAAACTGTGGGATGTGTGGGCTCAGTCATTCGTCTGGGTTTGTGCAGCTGAGCCACAGCCTATGGCTCTGTGAGCTGGGAGATGRTGGATGCAGGGGATAAATGGAGTTTTTCAGTCCATTTCTCAGGCGTGCTRTAAATGTGTCTAGACAGTCAGTACTTGGATGGCTGCCTTGTACCTTGTAGGGGGAGCTGATATTCCCGGTGTGTGTTGCCAGCTCTCCTTCATCTCCAAAGGGTCTTAACTCTCCTCAGCTACAGTAGAGCTGTTTCCTGGCTGTTSTGTCTGCTGGCTCATTTCCAAATGTTTTCCAGCACAGGGGACCAGAGCTATCCCATTCCAGCTGCTGCTGGAGCAGGGTGGAGRTGAGCACAGACTGCAGAGCCCCATGCTGCACCTGCACATCTGCCCAGCCCTGCTGCCAGAGCAACCTGTGCCTGTCTCTGAGCTCCCTTCTCCTCTCTGCAGGAGAGAATGTTTCTACATTATCCAGAGGCTCTTCTAATGTGAATATCAGTGTGTAAATGAATCCCTGTRGGATGCAGAGCATCACAGCTCACCTCTCCTCTCCCAGCCAGTTGTGGAGTCAGGGAAAACAAAACAGCCAAGAGGAAAACATTGTAGAAAAAGAAGGGTTAGTAGGAGAGATTGAATGGTTGAAAAAGRAGAATGCAGATTATTCTGCTCTAAATAATGAGTGGGGGATGTGTCTTGGGGGATCTTCAACAGTCCTTCTGGGTTGCTGAAGAGGGTGGAGTGGCATCAGCTGCTTGCATCTTTGATTATTTCTGTTCCTTGGCCTTTTCTATGGGATYACCTATGTTTGTATTGCCAGAGTAAAACTGGGCATGGAGCTCAAGCAGCAGTTGAGGGAGGGGGAGACAAGGATTTTTCATTTGGAGTTGAGTTTTTGTAATGGTGTGAGGATTTTGTGGTGTCTTTGTTTGGTTTTTTTTTTATCCATAGTAGGTTATAGTTCAAGAGGTTGCAGTCAGTTCTGTGATCTRATAGTTCAAATCTTTGTTAGTAAAGCAAGGACCATGTTTTAGATACAGAATTTTCACCATCCCTTATAGCTGTGTGGGCACCCACTGAAATGCTGCTTAATCTTCTGCCACAATTCCTGTTCTTACCTCTATTCTGCATCTTCTGGGGGATCCCTCCTTGAAGAACAGGTTCAAATTCAAATAAGATCAAACTGATTCCTGAGAGATGCTAGGCCAGATCTTGAAATGGACCTATTCATCCTTTCAATGATCTTTATTCTCAATTCTTCTGTTGTAATATAAAGCAACTGGACTGGTGATCTCTGTTATGAAGCATCTTTAATGAGAATTCCTCGAGTGGCAATCTGTCCACAGGCTGATTCACTCAATTGATACCTCCACCATCCTGAGTGCCTTCTGGGCTGTCCAGCATCTTTGAGCAGATGGAGTAACACTACTGCATGTCTGCCTGGCATAGTTGGGAAACTAATGGACTGTATTTTCAGAATTTGTCTGCTGGAAGTGCCTACAGCAGCCTTTGATTTCTTCCCCAGTTGGAAGGAAGATGCAAGTAATAATAAAGACTTCTTGTAGGTGTCCAGGTGGATGATAATTTTTTACAGAGAAAGTGTTAAGAGTGTTGCAGGTGACAAACAGCTTATGGAAGGGGATACAGTCACCACAAGGCACCARAACTTCCAGTTACACTTGTGTTTTATTGGGCTAATGCAGTTACAATGCAGTATGGAGGTCACTTCCCYAGGCAAATGACACATGCTCTCCTCAAGATCCTCATCCCAAAACTCAGACAAACCAAAGCAGCAGCTGGAGCTCTGCTATGTGCTCTGCAGRCAGAGAACAACAGCCTTGGCTTTGTATTAGGAAAAAGAGGAAGCCTTGGACACAGTGRCATGGACACAAGCAGGAACAGCACACAGAGTTATGCCCAAAGCTATCAAACGAGCATGGCTGACAGCACGACTAAGCCAAGTCCTGGGAGGGAGASCTGAAGCCTCTGATCCAGTACAGTGAGGGGACAAAAGGACAGAACTGTGTTGAAGCTCTCTGACCCATGCCATGTTTGTCTGTATGAGGGGAAGAGCATTAGGGTGCCCTGACATGAGACCAGCTTACATGGTWCATCAGGACTTGTCTGTTTTTTCATCCAGGAACTGCTGGAGATGGCTTTGTGGAATACTGTTGAGAAAGGAGACCGTGGCTGGGCTGTATTTGGCCAGCTCCTGGATGCTGGGATATACAGATGCCATATGTGAGGCCAGGAGTATTGACAAGGGATGTCAGGGACTGACTCCAAGGGAAATGTCCCTTCTTACTGGGAGGGATGTTATGAAACAGCTGTCCCCTAGGTAAGGGCTGTAACAGCAGTCATTGCAGTACCCAGATGCTACAAACCCTAAATCTAGCAGTGCTCCTGTCAGGAGAGGAGCACGGGTGCAGATTGGTTCCAAAAAGACTGCGGACAAGTTTTGAACAAGGGTGCATGCAACCAGCTGAAAAAACAGGCTTGAATCTCTGGGAGCTATCACAGGCCTTGCTCTCTGAGTGGCCCCAGTAGATCACTGGGGTGTGTGGTAGTTACAGAGTGGCCAATCTTATCACTGGTCCTTGGATCAGGAGGAGAGGGGACCCCGGGGTRGTGCTGCACTGCTCATGTGAGCTGACCTTCCAGAGGGAGGGCAGCCACCCCTCTGCCTTGCAAGGAGCAGTGAAACAACCCAAGCTGGCAGCACAAGAGAAAATTTCATTTGCAACCAGGGTGATTTTCTCAAGCACTTCGACTGACCCAGTTTTACGGTTAAACCTTTTGATGGAAACAACAGGAAAGTTGTTATTTCTCCACCAGTGCTCCTTTTCTAAGTTTCCTTGTCCAGTTTTTGCTCTTGGCTGCTGATCAAAGAGATYGGGATCCTTATCAAGGAGGTCACGTTCTGTCCTCTTACCAGGACTGCTGTGCATGAGCTGGGTGCCTTCTGCAGGCTGAGGTGCCAAGCTGTGGGAGGGCAAATGCATTTCTAGCACAGCAGAGATGAGAGATGCCATCTGTGTTTGGGTCCTGTGCACCCTGCGAGCCTGGCAGTCCCGAGGAGTGATGTCTGCTGCACACCCAGGGCTGTGCCYAGCGCTGAGGGACACACTGGCTTGTCTCGTTCATCTTCCCTCCCACAAGTGGGAAGCGCTGGTTCTCTCTCAGGCAGGAGTGCTGAGGGAAGGCAGCCGTGTGGGTGAGCCGTGTCCCCACTCTTCACTGGGGTGCAGGGGTGTCTGGCTCTCAGCACTGATCACAGCACGCTGACCACCGCTGCTCGCAGCCAGGGCACTCCCCCGGCGTGGGGAGCACAGGGAGAAGGGCCCTACCTTGTCCCAGCCCCAGGCTCTGCTGCAGAGCCGTGCAGCCCTGCGGTCAGCAGCACAGGATCTTGAGGAAGGCCTTGCGGAAGTCGGTGTTGAAGGTGGTGTAGATGATGGGGTTGAGGGCRCTGTTGACGTATCCCAGCCAGGTGCTGGCACTGTAAAGCCCTGGAGGCACATGGCAGGATGGGCAGTGGGCATTGAGGATGTGGATCAAGAAGAAGGGCAGCCAGCAGACKATGAATGCCCCTGGGTTTAAAGAGAGGCAGGAAACAATCCGTGAGTTTAGAGAAGCAACTATTTGGAAAGGGGCCTGCACTTGTGCCCTCTCCCTCCACCCCTTTGCTATTTCTATGATGTTTCCGTATTTCAGAAAATAAAGGCCACATTTACCCTGATACAGCGAGATTTAGCACAGTTCAGGCTCCTTGGGGCCAGTTTTGTGAACGGCTGAATGGACTTCAGAAGTGATCTGATGGCAGACAAAAGCAAGTGGCCACACCTTAGAGAGAAAGCCTGCTTTGGTCAGTTAGGATGAGGGCTGCTTTGTTTCCATGCCAATACTGACTTAATGGGGGAAATAGGGCATCTGTGACAGGGACACCAGCCTCCTGGCTTTCTCAGCAGGTGACAGGGACACCAGCCTCCTGGCTTTCTCTACCCAGCTGTGTGAACTGGTTCCTCTGCGGCTCCTTGCCTCAGTTTCCCCTTCTGTAATTGGATCTAAGAGCTTCTGCATGTATGGAAATGTAGGATCATTCCAGCCTTGTAACAGTAAAACAAAGGAAAAGCAAAGATGTTGGTTGTTGCTCCCTCCTGGTAGGACTTGTTGGCACTGATTTCAAACATAAGGGTAACAAAACATAGTAATAAAATACTAACATGTAGCTCTCAACATCTGGGAGCATTATTCTAGATCACTAAATGTCCCACCACTGTCTCTCCTGAGCTGGTGAAGTAGCAACAGCTGAAGCCAGGGCCTAGCTTGCATTTTATAAAATCTCAATATTGTATGAGGAGTTTCTGTGCTCCTGGAAGTGCCAAACCATCATCCCTTGCATCCCACAGACAGAATGGCTCTCACTCACCCAGGACAATTGCCAGCATCTGTGTAGCCTTCCTCTCCCGCAGCTGGATCAGTCGGGGCTGCTGCTGTGCCARCTTCACGCTGCTGATGGTTCTGCCATTGCTGAGCCTCCGCACCTCCACTGCTGGCTTTGTGCTCGTCCTCCTCTCGTCCCAGCTGCTGTTTTGTGCTGTCCCTGCTGCCTTGCTGAGGGGTGCCTCATGGCAGAAGCTCCGGTACCGCTGCAGGCTGAATGCAGTCAGCAGCCTCCTTTTTGTAGACATCTCCTGGCCTGTGCATTTCAGTGACAGACACGGGGAAAACGTGCCTTGGCACCTGTTTGGCAAAGCTTTTCTCTCCATGTCTTCCTGCAAAAGAGGATGCCACAGAGGAACTGGAAACCATCCAAACTGCTCATTGGGTCAGAGGATCATGAGGAAAGTTGTAGGGAGTTATCCTCAACCCCACTTGCCTCTTACATTGCCCCATGTTKCCTGGACTGACAACACTTGACAACTCTCTGCCTCCATCCCACCAAGGAGAAGCAAGGGAACAGTGAGAGCAGAATATCTGCTCTGCCAATTCTCATCTGTATTTCTGTGTTGGCCCTGCTCCCTGCAGCATCCCCACCCTTTTAATGTAGCTTCACTGTGMGAAAATGGGTGAAAGGAGTGGATATGCATGATCAGGCAATTCCTTTCAAACTGATGTGTTGGTTCCCATGGTTGCAGATATCTCATCTCGAAAGGTCAGTGGAACAAATGCTGCATGCACCATGAGCATTTTGACCTCTTAAGTCTGTCAGATGAAGAGGGTTTTTATTTTAATAATAGAGGCTAAAGCCTGTGAAGCCCAAGAATGAAGCTTCACTGAGCAAATCAATAAATGAAGACATTAAAATCAATAAATGAAGAAATTACCAGACTTATGAAGGGCTGAGAAAACCCTGCTCTGAAGAAATATTGAAGTAGGCTGTGCTCTTTGCTAGTTGCCACTTCTGGAGGGCAGAGATACGCAGGGAACATCCTCTTTCTAGAGGTCTGAAAAGGATTTAACTGGAGCTTCTGCACCTCAAATACCATGGTGTATGAGCGAGGGATGGGATGAAAACATGTCATGTCCCTCCTTGCGCATTCTGTGCTGTGCTTTGACCCTTTGAGGAGAAGAGATGAAGCATTCTCTGTCCTTTCTGACAGCTCCTACTGTGTTGGTGTGGCTCTTACTTGGTGTGCACAACAGGGTTTGGTGCTGGCGCTGTGGCTGCCCTGCCGGGTGAGGCTTCGCTTCTTTTGCCTCTGTCTGAGCACGAGGTAAATCCGCACATAGAGCAGCAGGGTCACCACGAAGGGGAGGTAGAAGGAGACCAGAGAGGAGTAGATGATGAAACTAGGGTTGGATATGGAACAGACACTGGGGTCCCCTGGGGAGGAGAAGAGAGAGAGAGGAGCGGCTGAGCTGCTTCAGTTCAGTACAGGGAGGCTCTGGTGTGTTGGCAAAGTGAGTCAAAACGTGCTGGGGGCAAAGGCTCTCTAAGGAGTGCAGACTGTGCTGTGGCTTGCCCACTTACCTAAAGAGGCTTAAAATGAGCCCAGCACACGGCCATCTAGCATTAGCCAGCATGCATCTGCCTGCTTTTCTGGCCAACAGCTTTGCTCTCTTCTCTCATGTCTCTTCCTGTCCTTTCTCAGAGGATCCTTGCCCCTCATCTTTTCTCCTATTCCTTTAATAGCTTCTGAGCTGTCTAGATGCAGAGTGTGCATTCACCCCTATCTGTCTAGACCAGGCAGAGAGAGGCAGCAGAATTTCTCAACCCCACCCATTCGTGCTTCCAGCACTGCACTGATGGATGGGAGCAGAGGCTTCTGCCTGTGGCTCAGTGGGGAGGAAGGCTCCCCTGCTCCTCTGCCTCTGGAGAGACTAGTTGCCCTAGCTGAGGGAAAGGAAAAAGACCAACCTGCTTCCAGGGTAGAGGCTAAATTGTTAGCCCTCCTCAAGGAATTAGTTAAGGAAATAGACAGCCAGTTGGATGGGAAGGAGGTTTCTAACAAGCAATGCAATCCTGGCTGTGTAGAAATGTGTTCTGTTTAAGAGTCAAAACTGTGTGTCTGAACCTGTTGATATCAGCAAGATGCCTTTAGGTCTGGTGTGTGAGTGTGTTGTATGTGCAGCACGTTTTGCTGTGTGCTCAGAGTGATTGGTTGATGGGAACCTGAAGACCTGGACACCTTGATGGGCATTGATTTGGCAGCAGAGCAGGCAGGTTTGCCCTTTAGAGCAATAGTSAGTGTCTGTCGGAGCAAATGGCAAGTTTATAGACAAGAGCACAYGGGGATTTTTTCTCTCCTTTCATTGTGTGCTTTCCAGTTCCTTAAAATTTCCTGTAACCTGGCAAATCTGCAGGACCCACATTAAATGATCTGGCCATACAGGCCAGCTCCATTTCCARCCCCTCCTGAGTGCTGTTGTTCAGGATATCACCTACCTGTAGTGTTGAAGCCAAAGAGGAGAGGGCATGACACTGCAAATGCCAGCATCCAGACTATCACAATCATGAGAGAGACCCTCCTGCAGGAGCTCTGCCCAGTGCTGTACTGGTACTGAACTGGTTTCACCACTGCGGTGTATCTGCAGACCAAACCAGCTCCGGGAAGAGGAGAGGGAGGAATGGAGGGAGGAAAAGGACCAGGTTTTTAAAAAGAGAAATGAAAGGAACATAGGGAACGTGATGGTGAATGTGGTGAGGAATTGGAAGAGGAAAGTAGAGAAGATCAGACGATGGGATGAGCAGTTTGTAGGAATGGTAAGTGGGGCATTGCAGAGAGGAACAGACAAAATCAAGAGTTAGTAGGCAGCAGTGCAGAGAAATGCTCGGCAGAACTCACAGCATGTGAAGCGATAAGGTTTGGAATASCAGATGGATCTAGAAACCCCAGGAAACCCATAACCCTCATGTCCCCTAAAGTTACATGGGCACTGCTGAGGAAGAACACTCTCTGGAGCAGTCACAATGTGCTAAACTCTGTCTTAGCTGCCAGGTCTGGTGTCAGCCTGACAGATTGCCCAGGGGCAGAGGATTGCCCAGGGGCAGGTGTCAAGGACCTTCAGCTGCTGGGGTGCCCCAGGAGATGAAGCTCCACAGGGTTAGGATTGAGAAGGCACAGGAGTCTCATCTTTGGGAGAGCCTGGGGGTTGTTCCTTGAAGACAGAGCCAAACTGAAATGGGAACACAGCTTCCCGTGGAAGAACACTGGACCAACCCAACATTGAGAACTGCCTTGCATTATTACTCTTGAACTACACACTACAAAGGTACAGCATCCAGTATTTTTCCCTTTTCCTGCTCCTTGGTCCCAGTAGCACCACATGTCCCAAGGTCTTGGCTCCCAGCCCTCAAGGTTGCTTAAAATAGGCTCAGTTTTAAAATGCAGAAAACCAGAGCAAAGCTCAAGATTACAGAGCAATTATCTTCATCTCTCCCCATGAATATGGCAGCATTTTATTTATTAAAGGCTTCAAGAGTGAGATCTCCAGAAGGAAAAACCCTCTTTGAGACTYAGTTGGAATTGGATGACCAATTCTGATTCCTGCCTTCAAAAAGGCTTGAGGATGTGGSTGACTACCTGCTGGGGGTGTTTTATTGCTCATGTATCCCTGCCCTTCCAGCACCGTGTGAGCAGAGCCACATCAGCAGTGCTAGTGGCAGGGACAGACTTACAGGGAGGTTTGTGATCCTGAGGACACTCATAATGTCTGTGCACACCCCACTCCTTGTCCCTGCCATGCTGGGGCACAGGGCCCACCCCCATATCCAGACCATCCCCCTGGGTGCTGCTGTGTGTCACCTGTCGATGCTGATGGCGCAGAGGTTCAGAATGCTGGCCGTGCACATCATCACATCCATGGTGACAAAGATGTCGCAGCAGATCCGGCTGAATGTCCAGACCCCTCCGGTCACCTGCACCAGCAACACACAACCATCAGCCTTGTTCTGCACTGAGTCCTGACCAGTGACGTGTCTGGAGGTGCTCTCCTCCAAGTRTCTCMACAGCTGGAGGAGTTCATGTCCACAGTGATGGGCAGAGGGAAACTGAGGCACCTGTGTTGTGTGCAGGATACAGCAATAGGTCGTGGAGAAGGASCCTCACTTTAATTTCAATCCTTTATTTGCTTTTGCAGAGGGAGGGAGAGGGAGAGAATAAACAGCAACTATCCCTTCTCTCAAGGCCTGGCATGATAAATTGATTTAAATTTGATATTGCTGTATTTATCCTTTGATTAATGATTATTTGAGAAAATCTAAGGGCTGAAAGTCTTTCTCAGCTTAGCTTCCAGAGTGCTCTTGCAGGCAGTGAGCTGGAAAAGTGCTGCAAATTCTTTGCATTTATGTATGAAACAGATCTGAGACCGAGGCTTCTCAAAAACCTTATTTGAATTCTTATCTCAATTACAGATTTTGATTATTAGATCTGAGTGAGAGCTCAGAGGATATTCAGATAAAGGGGCTTGGGTTGCCAYGAAACTGTTGGTGTTGGTTGTTTTGAATTTTTAATCTGAAGCATGGGGTTGTGAAAGCTCAGCTGCAGCCAGTCTTAGTGATGGAGAAAAGTGGGTTTTGGACCAGCCACCAAGTTYTTGTCCACTGAACTTGGTCGACAATGATATGCTCCAACCTCTGTGTGGCCCTGCTGTCCTTGGGATTGGGGTGACAGCCTGACCCTGAGGGAGATGACTGGCCTCTCCTTGTAGGAGATGAACAAGGAGCAGCCTCCCCTCTAACTGCAAAAACAAACCCAATGCTGTGCAGAATGGGGAAGGGGTGTAGGAAAGAAAAGGGGAGAAAAGTCTATGTTTGGGAGAGAGACATCTATGGGGTTTTAGCCTCCAGCCCCATAGATGCTGCTGTTTCAGCTGGATYCTGGAAAGTGTCAGAAATTGCCACTAGTTCCTGGTCTCTCTGCTTACATTTAGACAACATCTAGAACACTAGACCTGGTTTTGAGRCCCCAGTACAGGAAAAACATTGATAAACAGGAGCAAGTCCAGTGGGGAGCCACCAAAACAATCCATAGGGGCAGGAGCAGTTGTGAGGACCAGTTAAGGGAACAGGACTTGTTCAGCCTGGWAAATAGATGGCTTTGAGGGGTGGGAGACTGAACAGCCCTCTAGTGCCTGGTGGGAGGTTTTTGAGAGAGCTGGAGGCAGGTTTTCACAGCAGCTTGTGGTGGGAGGTCAAGGGGCAACAGGAATGAGCTGGAAGAAAGGTGGAAAACTGGTTATGAAGGTTTTAGCACAAACTTTTCTGACCGCAAGGACAAGACATAGGGGAGCCAGTTGCTTGCTAAATCTGTGCAGGATCCATCTTTGGAGGTTTTCAAGACCCATTCAAAAACAGCCATTCCAAATCAGGCTGAGAGGGTGCCACAAGCAAGCTTGGATTCTCAGGCAGTGGGTCAACCCTGCAGCAAGGGTCAGTGCCTAGGAAGGGTGCAGAGAGAAGCACTTGTATAAATACAGAATTCACTCTGTGAGAGTTGAGAAATTTAAATGGTTTTGATAGTGGCAGTATTCCCACATATGGGAATAYCTGCTGAGAAACCTGCTGAGGTGAGCTGTGTCTTTAGGGTGTTCTCTGCTGGGCCCAGCTGCTACATTTCAGAAATAAGGTATTGAGTGAGGCAGTCTTCCATTAGGCCTCTGACCCTGAATGAATGCAGGGGAAGGAAATGGGAATTGGCTTGCAGAATGCAGAAGGGAACTGTGTTTTCCTCTCTAGTTCTCTTGATACTGGTGGTGCTCTTTTGTTTTCTCATGAAAAAGTAAGAAAGCGGGAAGAGGAAAATCAAAACTGTTGAGCTTTTCTGCACAGTTAGGTGAGCTACAAAATGTGCAAACTGAAAGCTGTCCATCTGAAATTAGGGACATTAATAGGTAGGTTTAGCTTCCAAAGAAATGCTACACTGGTTCTACTTTAGTTTCAGATTTTGAGACCCACTTGACTACCTTAAAAGATATTAAAAAAAAAAAAAAGAAAATGGTGGAAGCCTTTGCAGTGGGACTCAGTAAGGGATGTTTCTGCAGTTTGAGGCAAAAAGCAATGTACTTTCTGTGTGAGCTGTGGAGTCTGAAGAATATTTCACCCAGCCAGTGGCAGGTGTTCACATGAAAGCCAGCTGCTGCTAACCCAGCAGATGAACAAGCACTTAACTGAGGGAGTTTCCAAGATCCTGAGCATGTTCAAATGCTGAGCTCAAGAATGTGAAGTATTAAAACTGAAGAAGATGCTGGTGGGGATAGCTCAGAAGTGAGCCCTCTCAGGATGGTGCATTCAGATCACACCACCTGCACACTGGAGTGCTGCTCGTGTAAGAGGATGCTCGACAGATCAAAATGTTTGGGCTTAAAACCCATCCTCACTTCCACCTGCCACTTCTAAAATGGGAAGTAGCTCTGCTGAAGTTGGTGAAGTAGTTAATATTTACCTGTGGGGSATATGAACACAGAATTTATTCCATAAATTAGCAGTGACGAAGAGCCTTTTTATTATATGCCTTGTTCATAATTTTAAAAATTCTATTTCTGCTCTTCCTTTTATTGGTCTGTTCTAATCATCTTTGCTACAGCAGCTAGAWCCTGCTATTCTGCATTTCTGGTTTTTATGTGCTGGCAGGGTACCTCTTCTTTATCCCTTTGGTGCTTTTTGTCCAGGAATCTMAAAGGACACCCCAGGTATTAATTGAATGAATCCTTATATCTGCCTGGATGAGGTGGATGGTCAAATATTATTCTCTTACAGCTGATGAAAGCAAACCACAGAGAGATGAGGTGATAAATCTCTCATTACCACTCAGTGACTGTACAGCAGAAGYGGGAATAGTGTCCAGGATAAAATCCTGGCTCTGTTAAAGACACTGCTAAAACTCCCTATAGACAATTCAGATCAGGTTCTCACCTCATCTTCAGTGATGACCAGTCTGTTTTATCTACAAAATTGTATTATTATTATTTTTAACTTCTAAACTCTACAGGAAGCTTTCCAGTTTATTGAATGCACAATGATTATTTGTTAAACTTAATGCATATCCACCACTCTCCTTAATTCTTAAACAACAGAATCTCCACAATTCAGCTATGATGGCGATGCCACATTGTGTAACACGTGGATGGAAAAGTAGAAAACCAGATTGCATCAGGCAATGATAGGCATGAAAGTAGTGAGGCATCTAAGCAGGCTCACTGAGGGTTTGTGTTTGAGAGCTGCTGCTTGGGGGTGCTRTTGGCTGCTGCAGCTCCTGGGTTTGCACAGGAGGAGTTCAGAGAGCACTCGTGTGGTCAGGGCTGGTGAGCTGCAGTAACTCTGCTCTGCCCTCCCTCTGACACCCCTGGAGCTAGTGGAGCTTCTGGAGCTCACAGAGCAGCTTAGATCCCACTGCTCCTGTGTGACAGACACAGATGAGGACAGAGTGTGACTCCCACCTGGTCTCAGCAGATTAGACCTCAGTGACAACCTTCTCCCAAAGCCTTCATCCCCTTTGGAGGTGGAACAAGATGTTGTGAGAAGACTGAGGAGGATGTTCACCATGCTGCCACCTGTGCCCCTCCATTTATGCAATGACTACAAGGCATGATGGTGTTTAATGCCAYCAAACTCCAGTGAACAGGACACCTTAATGCCACTGTCCTGGAAACCTCAGTGAGCTTCAGCAGCCACAGCACCAGAGGGGCAGCACTATTTGTGTGTTAGACCTATCCAGTGGCCCCCAGAAGATTGCTAGGCACACTGCTAAATATCCCTTCAGTGACAGAAACCTCATTAGGTGGAGATGAGGATTTTGAGGCTATAAAATGTTCCTACTGCAGCTCTGTCACAGYCTTCCCAAAAGATTTCTCAGAAAGAGACAGTTCTGGTCTGCATGATTGATAAAATAACACATTTCATGGCCACAGATGACTCTAAAAACAGAGTGTAAAGARTAAACTTCACAAGCAACATTTAAAGCTGAGGCATTCATCTACCTTTAACTGCTCCATAAMTAAGGGCCAGTTCTCAAAAGTCTGGTTTGACAAACCTTCAGCAGATGAATAGGTATTGCACATAGYTGTGGGGACTGAGTGTTTTTTTGGCAATTTCCAGTCTCATAGTGTATTGAAGCATGATGTCATTTCTGCTTCATTGGTAGCATCGCTGATCCATAAACAGCAGCAAATATTGAAAAAACTTYGGGGCTTTTTGGGCTGTTTTTAAAATCTTAGTCTTGCTGGAGTCCTACAGCCCAGTTCTATAGGAAATACTGTGCAGTGCCAGGAGTGGTAATCTGRGTTTGGGATGTGTATGGGTTCTTTTTGCTGTTGCTTTGGATGATTCTTGCATCAGCTACTTTGATTATCCAAGCTCCACAGACGGAAATTAGTCTTGAATGGGTCTACAAACACAACTGGGGAATGGACTTACTGTCGTGCTCACAAATCATAACCAAGGCACTGGATGGGGGCAGAGGCTGCTCCACAGATGTGCCTCAGTCCCACCCTGTCCACAGCAACAGTGAGTGCCAAGTATTTTCTAAAGCAAAGCATAATGCGATTTCATTAAGGACYGGAATGCACTTGAGCTAACAGACTATTACAGTCTGAAATAAAATTRGACTTTTAATAATATTTTTTAGTTGCCAT
The DNA here is from genome assembly GCF_030028575.1 of Malurus melanocephalus. Lineage (NCBI taxonomy): Eukaryota > Metazoa > Chordata > Aves > Passeriformes > Maluridae > Malurus > Malurus melanocephalus. The sequence goes on from NW_026623268.1 coordinate 3,227,353, forward strand.
CAAATTGAAGAGCCTAATTCTGTCTTGCTGGGATRGCTTCCCACACACACACATACACACACACCCTCTTACTCCTTTCTCTTTAATCATTCAGTGTAACACACCCCGGCAGTACTCATCCTGCAGGACAGCTCCAGTGCTGTTCCACACAGACCAGACTAAATGCTGCTMCTGACTTCATGAGGAACATGACCACACATGCAGTGGTGTGGTTAAACTCTGTTAATCATTCCTAAGAGCGACTCACCTCCAGGTACACCATCCATGGCATCACCAAGGTAGCCACCAGCAAATCTGCCACAGCCAGGCTCACCACCAGGTAGTTGGTCGTGGTTTGCAAGGTGCGTTCCCTCAGCACAGCCAGGCAGACCAGCACGTTGCCAAAGATGATGGCCAGAATCAAGATGCAGTAGCAGAGGGCATAGTAGGCRTGGGAGTGGGGCAGCTGAGGTTCCGTGGTGCTGTTTGCCCCACAGGGAATGGGGTCTGTGGCATTAGGATGGCTGCTGGCTCTGGTGAAGAGGGCCATGGGGCTGCCACTGCAAAGGGAAACAAAGAGAAGATTGAAAATCAGAGCTCTGCAATAATTGTGGAGAACAGTACCTCCTGTGGGTGCTGCTATGATTTTTATTCTTTCCTTATGAATTCTCCTTCTAGCCAATCAGAGACATCTTTTTTTTCTGCTCATATGCAGGCAGAGCTTTGCTTAAAGACTTGCTGGGCCTGTTCTGTTTTTCACTGAATCTAAGCCAAGAGAAGAATGCAAGATTTCACCTCCCTGTGTGCATGTGAAAGATGGATCTTACCAACCRATGCGGCTGTTTGGAAAGTGGGCAACGGTTCTGAGATGCACCAAAGTCACACCACAGTACAAGTCAGCTGGGCAAGAGTGCAGTCTGAAAGACAACAATTTGAAATTATGAGAAAGACCCAACACAGTTGCCCAAACAAACTAGGGCTTGGCCAAAATTGGGAACTTGTATCTTTTCTTCTGCGAAGTAACCTCTTCCTTCTCTCTTCAAAAAATGTCTTCAATAACTTCACACACTTGAGTGCTTGGCAGCCTGGCAGAGCCTCTCGATCCCTGGCTGCCTGGTAGCAAGCACCACCTCCAGAATTCCTCCTTTCCTGCAGCATGTTTCTGTCCCGAGCCCTGCCTGCCTTGTAAAGGGTTGRCTGCTGGTGCTGTTCCCATTTCATCCATCGTGTGCTCTGTGTTCTCCATGCCTGGCCAGATGATGTGCTTCCTGTGCTAAAAAGCAAACCAGCTTGATGTTTGGGATGAAATAATGGAAAGATGCTTGCAGGGTACTCTGCATTTCTTTTTCTTGCAATAGATTCAAGTCTGTTCTCAGTAACCTACCCTTTCATGATTTAGGTGGAGGATTTTTTTCCCAGAAATATGAAAGCTGCTGTCCCAAGGTTGTTCCATGACATTTAATGGCTTGTATCTTTTTTTCTTTTGCTAYTGCTCCTGTTGCTGAACTCATCACCAGTGTGACAGGTATGAAAGGCAAAGACAAAACATTGCAATGCCACTGATATAAATATTACTGAGTTTCACCTCACTCCTTGAACAGCAGCATCTGTGATGCACAGCTGCTGCACAGCTACATTCCTGGAAGAGTAGCTGTCCAATAGGTATAAATTGTTCCAGCTGTTTGGGATAGACTCGTCCTTAAACCTGGTGCCACTCTCCCCTGACGTTCTGTAGCTGGGAGAGCACAAGGGCTGAATGAGATGGAAACCGAACCTCCCTATGTCCTGTGGACACAGATCCCTGAGGACAGGGGTGCAACAATCTCATATGGCATGTGCTTTGTTTGAAAGGGCCTGTGCTTGTCTCCTCTATCTTTCTGCCTGACCCTGACAAAGGAGTTAAGCCTTCCACTGGATTACAAGGATCTCTTGTAGCATGAGTGCTGCTGCTGAGTTCAGGACTGCTCATAGAACAGCTGAGCTGCAGYCACCCAAAGACAGGATTCATTTTGCT
>NW_026623268.1:3229510-3244149 GCF_030028575.1 Malurus melanocephalus
CAAAACATCACCCATAATATATGTAACCAAAAGGCATAAGCCACCCCAATATGCAGTTTGACTGTGGGTTTCTTGYCTTGACTTCTGCTCCTTATATCTGTGAGCACTATTTTTGACTCTCACCCCAAAGCCGGTCTTCCCTACCAAAATCCCTCCCAGTCCTGCCAGGTCCCCYATCCCTGGACTGTCCTCCACCCTGCAGTCCTGCTCACTCCACACCTGGCCAGGATGCTGTGTGTACCTGGATACCCTGGCAGGGGAGGTGACAGGACACCCACCGCCCTGGACAACGGCGTGACAAGCTGCGATGGGGACCAGAGCCGTGAGGACGCGCAGAGGGAGGGCAAAGGGAGYAAAAGGGATGCTCCTCCCGTGGGTCTGCGCCTCGGAGGGGTCCGGGTGCCTGTCCCAGCCCGGCTGGCAGCTCCAGCCGCGGGGTGCGAGGAAGGGTCCGGGTTTGGAGCGCAGGGTTCAGGTGTGGCGGCGGCTTTGGCTTCGTCTCCAGTGGCGGGTGCTGCTCCGCTCCCGCCGTTCCCGCCGTTCCCGCACCTGAGGGGCCGCCGGAGCTGCGCCGCTCCCCCGGTGYCCCCGGCCCCGGCTGCCGTGTGCCCTGGCGATGCCGCGGGGCCCGGGGAAAAGCGGGGAGGGAGGCGAGGGGGCTGCGGGCAGAGGGACAGCCGGCCCGGGCGGGAGGGGAGCGGGAGGCAGCGATCAGGACTTACCCCCGGCCCGTCGGGCCGTGCCGCCGCCGCCGAGCAGAGCTCGGTCCCGGTCCTGCTCCCGCTCCCGGTCCCGTTGACTCCCGGTCCCGTTGACTCCCGGTCCCGTTGACTCCCGGTCCCGACCCGCTCCCTCCTGCTGCCTTCCCGGCGCGGAGCCGCGGGGCGGGACCGGGCTGGCCACCTCCTCCCGCCCGCCCCCTGCCCCGGGACCCCGCGGTGCCCGCTGAGGGGCGGCCGGGCCGGGGCTGCGCTCCCCGGGCCCTCCTCAGGTACCCGAGAGGTTGCCCTTCTCCTAAAGGGGCGCGTCTGGAAGGCGAATTTTGGAGCTGGGGTCTGCAGCAAGGGCGTGCTTTGCTGAGGGATTGACTCGCTSCTGCCTGGGAGGGGAAGCGGGTCGCCGGGAGCCCGGGGCGATGGGAGCCCGGGGCTCCGGTGCTGCGGCCCGGTGCGGGGAGATGCCTCGGCCGGGGCAGAGAGAAAGTTGTCACTTACAAAAACAGTTGGAAAAGATTATCAAAGCAGAAAGGATTTTAAAAAGGAGATTTTAAAAAAAAAATGTATCTTTAAATTAACTACCTTTAATCTGGGATGAAAGAGTGTGAATAAGCAGGGAGGAAGCTGGAAAGGAGACTGATGTTGGGAAGCGTCCTTCTCCAGGGACCAGTGGTAGTAGGCACAGCACGGTGGCCAGGGCACAGCTACAAACCCTATCTCTGCGGTGTGGCTTCTCTTGAGGTGTGAGATCAAGTCCCTGAGGCATAGTTCTCCTTGGTCTGTAGTCACTGGGGTGATCCCGGTGAACCTTCTCCCTCTGCAGCTTGGGTTGTGCCCCCCGACCCCTCTGGCACAGCAAGCACGGCTCGCAGGGAGTTGCCAGGAGGGTGGAGGAARCTCCGCAGCAGAGTTGAGGTTTCCCTTCTCTACAAGTGTGARTTGTGGCCCTTGCAGGCGGAGACAAAGTGCCTTTCCCTTTTATGCACCCACTGATCGGTGTGGCCACAGGCTGACTTGTAGGTGGGCAAGGAAAAGAGCAGATACKGTGGAGAGCAGAGTTTATCCACTTATTTAAAAGAAATTATTTAAGAAGTATGTGTTGGGACTTGGGCTGCTTGGATCATCTCTCCTGCCTGCAGCTTTGTGAGCTAACCTTGTGGGTGAGAGTGGTAGGAGGGAGAGGCGGTGTGGAAAGCCCTCGCATCCATCAGGTGTGAGGGGTGTGAGAGTTCCATCTTTAGCCTGGCTGGGGACGGTGAAAGTGCCCATGGAGGATTTGATGAGGATTAAGCAGCACCACTGCCTTTAACCGAGGCTGTGCTTGCCCCATGGCAGCTCTGTGGAWGGCACTGCAAGAGCGTGATGAGTCACTGTCCCTAGGGCCACACATTCACACTTGTCCCTGCTGGAGGATAGAGCTGCCAGGCCATTAGACCAAATGACCCRTGAAGGGCTCTACAGCCCCCTTGTTCCCTTGGGAGCCCCAAAATGGTGTGACAAGGACTGCACTTACCATGCTTACATTCTATTTGTACACTTGAACTTTTTCGGTCATCTGAGCMGTGCTGTTCACTTTTGGGGAAATGCACTTGCTAACCATGCCTGGAGCGGTCAGGGGATGGGGAAGTCCTCCTGCCCATGTCCAGCACAGGCTTTTTAGCAGCGAGCCTGGGAGGAGTCCAAAACACCCACACTTGAGTGGCTAAAGCAGAGGGAAAAGCACACACTGCGATGTATGCCCTGACTGGTGAGGGCTGTGCGAGTTGTGGGCTGGGTGTGGATGCCCGGTGATCATGACTCCCTCCTCACAGGGGGGCTGGCAGAGAGGTGGAGGCATTTTTAACTTCCTTTTAGCACTTTTTGAACGCAGTTTGTTTGTGGACAGTTCCCGGAGGATTGTAGCTGGCAAGGTGCTCCCATCGGCTCTGGAACCATAGAACCCAAGGCATTCCAACAGGCTTTGCTGCTGTCAGCTGTTCCGWGTAGCAGCTCACCACAGATCGATAAAGAGACACTGCCTGGCCCTCCTGGAAGATAAGGGAGGTGCAGCAAAGGGAATGCACTGCTTTAACCACAAAATCACTGTTTTGCTGCTTCACATTTTTATCTTCCAGTGTTGAAACCTTCTCTGTTGCCTTGCCTTGTGTGTCAGTGGATCTCCTGTTTCTGCCTCCCTTGTGAAACTTGTTCCTTGCTTTTAATTATTTCTATCTCATTTATTAATATTACTCTGACTCCAGAAAAACAAAAATCATATACTTACACAACCATAGACTGGTTKGGGTTGGAGAGACCTTAAAACTCATCTACTTCCAACCTGTTCTTGAACACTTCCAGGGATGGGGCATCCACAGCTTTTCTGGGCAGCCTCTTCCAGTGCTTCACCACTCTCACCATAAACAATATCTTCCTAATATCTAATCTAAACCTACTCTCTTTCAGTGTAAAGCCATTCCTCCTTGCCCTGTCACTATGTGCSCTTGTAAAAAGTCTCCCTCTTCCTTGTAGGCCCCTTTAGATACTGAAAGGCTTCTATAAGATATTCATGGGAGCTTCTCTTGTCCAAATACAATTCTCCAAAAATAATCTGGTTGCAAATGCTCCTGCTCTATTGAAGCTCCTTCTCCTAAGTGCTGCCTCCCCACCTCCTTCCCGGGATGGCTCCCTTCACACCCCCTTGTCTGGTTTTCCTGAGAATKGAGGCTCTTTGGGGAAGGTACTTAATGACTTTCTTGTGTTTGCTCTGCAGCAAAGGTCTTGTGGAGCAAGATAATAATCCGTGTGATCATTTAATTTAGACTAGATTGCACCACACACAGAGGCAAGGCTGAATTAAAATTGCATAAGCAATTTGGATTGTGATATTAGCTGTGATTTTTTTTAACAGTACAAGTTCTTTAATACAGTTCTTAGTGAAATGTCTCTCTCATAAATTCCCCTCCTTCTTCCTACCCCAAAATCAAGTGCGTGGTAWATATTTGCCCCTGTTAAACCTTGGCTGTGACAGCATGGTATCATTGCAGCAAGGCAGAGGAACAGGACAGTAGTAAGTTGTTAGAATCTCATAATGAAAGAATGTGGAAACAGGTTTCACTGCTCAAACTCCTGGTTCTCTGACYCCTTCATGTGCAGAAAGTGGAGACATGCCAGAATTCCCAAACCTGGTTCATTCTCTGTGATCCCCCCAGCCTGTTCCCTTGCCCTCACCTCCAACCTCCTCAGCTTCTTAATTCTTCTTTTGAGTCCTTTGTGTCCCCCAGCTCTTTGGTAAAGGTTTCAAATAACTTGGATTAATGTCAGTGTTCCCTCTCAATATTTCCCCCCCTGCTCACCCRTCAGTCCCGCTGTTCCTCTGTGCTCTTTGTCCAGTGAAGGTTTGTGCACTCCTGTTCCCTTGTGCCTCTCCCCAGCCTGTGCTCATGTTTCTTCCTTTGCTTTCCAGCCACAGTCCCAGCATCCTGTCCAGTTCCCAGACCTGTTTTTCCTTCCCTGCTACTACTGATCCTCAGGCTCCTCACTCTTCACTGCCATGCCCTCCCCTCCTGCAGCTTATAGGATTGTTAGCAAATGGTATTTATTGTGCTTTCACACCCCAGTTGCTGTCACTACAGCCAGTATTTGAGGTGCAGTGTCTCAAATGAGCCACTCAGGTGGAATAAATCTTCCACCCTTCATCCTGCAAGCCAGGATGTCCTTGTGACAGTATGGTCTCCATGGGTTTTTTCAATACCTGACTGTACAAAGCCCTGGTTTGATCTCGTGGCTGACCCTGTTTGGTGCAGGATGCCAGATTGGAGACCTCCTAGGGACCCTTCCCAAGCTGAGTTATCTTATGCTGACATGAAAATAACCTTGTCTGCTGGATGTGAAGGAAACAGAACTTTTCTGGCTGGCACAACCTGCAAACTTCCAATGAAACTTTAATTMATACCCATTCCATCTAAGCAGGATATGCCTGTTTGGTCTTGGTAGCTTTAAATTTTTTGCAAAACTCACCCGTTTTCAAAATGGTAACCAAAAAGGAGCTCAGTGGGCTTCAGGATTATCTGTGCACAGCAGCTTGCAGAATCAGTACAGACTCCTTAGAGAAGCTACCACAGCTCAAGTCAGGTAAGATTCACATGAGACTCAGCTCCTGCTGATATTGACTCCCTTCTGCCCAGCCTTTACCTTCCCTGTTCCCTCTTCCAGCAGTGTGGGAAGAGGTGGCACATCCCAAACCTGCACAGCCCACAGAGATGTGATCTTTGCCCGCAGGGAATTTTTGCCGTGCAAATCACATCTGCAATGGATTTTATACAGCAAAACATTATGACTCTGAGGATGGGTGGCAGCATAACAGCCTTCTCATCTGCTGGTTAGGTATTAGACTGGGAATTGCAGGTCCAAGTCCTTTTTCTGCCTTACCTCAGGCATAATCTGGTGTAGAGGAGCTCTCTCTGTTTGGCAGAACTGGGACTTCAGGCACTGCATCACATAAAGCACCCTGATTGGATAAAGCCAGCATCCTGCCAAATTCCTCTCTAAAATTACTGTTTTGATCCTGTTTTGCTTTAATTAAATTTTGCTCATGTTAGAACACAAGTTTTGCAGCGTGTAACCGGAAAGATTAATCCTGCCATGGTTAATTTTCTCCTGCATCCAGTATTGGGCAATTGGTGCTGCTCRTGAGGAGAGGAGATGGGGGTTTTAAAATGAGGAGGGTGACTTCTGCAAGGATGCCTGGCAGAGGAAGGGCTGTGGAGGGGTCAGGAGATTGTACTGCTGGGCAGAAAGGAATCACTTTGTGGTGTCTCCCCACAATYTTCACATTGCACCATGCACAGGAATTCCAAGGGGCTCATCTGGGAGGAGCAGGAGTTTCAGGAGATAAGAGGAAAAATACCCATGTGAGAAAAAGGGCATCAATTTTCAAAAGTGCCATTATGCTTTTCAGAGCAACCCATTCACATTTTCATGCCGAGAAGCTGTGGAGCAGCTGGACTGCCATTACCTCTGTCCCTCCTCTGTCCCCTGGAAAATGAACCTGTCTGCTCTGCGAGGAGCTGTGCTGCTGGGTGGGGCACAGCCCTTCAGCAGCTGGGGTTGTAAAGGAATTATCAGAGTGGCCYTAAATCTTAAGAGAGGCTGGTTATGGCTCAGTGCTGGTCACAGACACATCTGGGGGCAGGGAGGGGCTGTTCATTTCTTTCTGCCTGGGACAGCTCTGTACTGCTGGRAAGGAACAAAGTGCCCTGGGGGCAAGGCTGGCTGTGGGAACAGTTGCTCAGTTTGAACAGAAAGAGGCATTCTATGAGCCAACCCCAAACACTAAAGATTTGTCATCTCCCAAGTCAGCACCCTTCCTTCTCCCGTTCAGCCTCAGCCTGAGGATCCTCAGCCAACAGGATCACTCCTTAGCAAACTTCTGCTGCAGCATCAGCTCTTCCTGTGGTGCGTGTGCCCCTCTTCTTCCCTCACACCACCTCCATCCTGAAGAACTTTTGGGGTCTTGGCATCATCAGTACTGATGCTTTTGGTTGTACACCTGGGACTGCTCAGGAGTGTTCTCAGRGGGTGACAGGAACATGCTCATCTCACAGCTGGCAGGCATCTTTAGTGCTCTTTTCCTGCCTGAGGCAAGGGGCTGTGTGCACACATGTGCAGGTGAGTTGAAAGGAGTGTTCGTGGCTCCCTCCTGTCTCTGACTGGTCTCTGGCCCCAGTGTCCACCCAGAGTTGCCTCTCACTTTGTGTGGCACAGTGTTGTCACCCCACAGRCTGGTTTTATTCTCACCAGGCTGTGGCACTGGCCACCTCTCCTTTTCCAGCTGGTGAGACTGAGCAGCAGCCATCTGTGCCACTGGGGAGGGAGGGTGCTCCCTGGGGAGACACCATCCTTSCTAAATGGGATGTGGACAGCCCTAAGTGCCTCTGAGATGCTCGAGTATCCCACAACACACACCAAACACTAAAGTCTCATGCAGGAGTGTTGCCTCTGCCAAATTTTGACTTTCCAGCTCTGAGGCATGACCCATGAATAGAGCAAGAATGCTCCAGGACACTTCATTTCTATTTTAAGAAAGACACCAGAAGATTCCATTTCCACTTTTTTTTTTCAGAAATTAGTTGTTCCAGGAGCCTGGGCTGCTGCCTTTTTCTTTCTCATGCCACTAGTTTGTGTGGGGTTTGGAGAAACATCATCCCCTTAGGGTTTGCTGCTACTCCCCCTGTCAGACTTGGGCCACTGGGCTCRAAGTATTTTCTACAGAATTATTGAGATGGTTCAATTGCACGAGTCATGTTTCCTTCAAAGAGCTGKGAAGCTAAAAACATCAGAACCATTTTTTACTTAAAAGTGCTGGAACACTGAGCTGAGGCAAGACCGACAAAATCACAGCCCGAACAGTGAGCCAAGAAATTAGGCTGCATTTTGTACTCTTCATTACAGCTTTCAGAGGTACTTCAACTGCTATATACAGACACGCCATGAAGCCACATCAAGTGAAAATTGCTGGGGTGGATGCAGCATTTATGCATTTCCTTGGCTGTGAACTGAAGTCTCTCTGCTTTCTGTCTGCCTTGAAGTCATACTTCCTCCAGACCTCCCCTTTCTCTCCTTCACCCCCTCAAATACCTGCCCTGAGTCTTACTCATCTACTTGCCTCAGTGAACTTTGCTTTACCTATGGTTCCTTGTGAGCTTTGGCACCAGTCTCTATTCTGGGCTGTCAGCTGGGATAGAAGATGGTGAGAACTGCTGCTACCTCCCTGCTTTTCTGCCCTGCATCCCTGAAGCGCTCCAAGAACCTCCAAGCAGTGTAAGGTGTTGCTCAGAACAGCATCTTTCYGTCTCACTGCCATTTACATGCTGCTCAGGTTTCCAAACCTCACACTAAGTGCATTTTCCTGAAGGAGCAGACAACAGCTTCATCAGAGTCATCTGCAGTGCACTCGCAGTCACATAAGTGTTATGGAGCTCCAGGCTAATTAATTTATTTCTAATAAGCTAAGCCTCTGAAAGMCAGAAATCAGAAGTTCCTGTGTGCTTTTGTTTTCAACTTTGGGGCCATGGAGCAGTTCCTTGTGGCTGGTGACAAAGAGCAAAGGGGTTTCGTGAGGGAAKGCCTCACCATGGARCATGCCTGAAAGCCAAGAGCCCATRTTTTTCTTTCTAAARAAGTATATCTAAAGATATTCTTCTAAACATCTGAATATTTCCACTCTCCTCCTCCTGCAGCAATCTTTACTGGTGGTTTGCCACTGCAGAAGGTATGACCTTCTTCTTCACTCCTGTTAATTATGCTGCACATGGCAACTTGCCATGGCAGTGGCCTGATTCCTGCTGAATGTTTTCAAAAGTGATAAACTGGAACGAGAGCACAGGGGAATAAAATGCTTCGTTGAAAGCCTGCCTCTTAAAATGGAAATCTCCTGTGGTTTAGCACTTGGACTCAAAATTTGACAGGGAATTCCTGCAGGAGGAGCCCTCTTCTGCTGGTGTAGGGTCAGTCTGATGTGTCCCAGCCCAGAGCTGAGGTYACACATCCTTGTAACTTCTCACAAACAAGTTTGGGACTGAGTGTTCTGCCCAGCTCTGAGGGTGTGTGAGCCCTGCTGAGCTCCTGTACACACCAGGAATGATCACTTGGGTTATTTCAGCACCCAGGAGACCCAGCTGAGATGGGCACCATCCTGAGCTGGGCACTGGGCATACCTGGAACGAGAAGAACCTATTTCCCTGTACACAGGTCAGGCCTACAGCATGGGATGAGTGCAGCTGGAGTGGCAGAGGCTCAGTTCCCGTTGGTGGAAGGGCTGGCAAGGGAGATGGAGGGCACAGGAGGCTGTCACAGGGCACACRGGGTGTCARTGACAGAGCAGTGACAGCAGCCCACAGGCCTGYCTATGGCATGAAAGGGGACAAGGTGTTGCTGCTCAGAGTGAGAATTGAGGCACCATGACTCTGAAAATGTATTTGAAAAGAGATTTTTCACTCAGTAGGTGCTCTGTGGTGTTTGATACAATGTCCTGTCTTTGTCCCTCCTGCCAGTGGCAAGGCTGGGTTGTGTCCCACAGCCCTGGGTGGCCCTGGAGCAGCATGTCCCCATGTTCATGACTGATGCCCCAAGGAAAGAAAGAGGAGTCCTGGATTGTTTTCCCTGTCTAACACAGGTGTGTACAGTCTTCTGACTCATGTAAACACTGTGTGTTTTTTAACAAAAATTGATATCTAACTTCTTGGTAGCAATGATAACAGCRTGGCAGTGAGTCACACAGGATAATAATGGTGTTTAAAAAACAATCTTTGTCAGTGCTGAGCGTTTTCCCTTTTAATTTCACTGTCTTCTTATGAGGGAAGATTAATGCCACTGATTATCCTTGAGGAGAGGCTTTCTCGGGAATGGGGTGTACGTGCACAGCTCCTGAGGAGTCAGCACTGGRTATGGGGAGGGCTCTGGCTTCACTGCTGTCTTGTGGCTTAAACTAAACCTCACACAGCCATTCACTCAGTTCCCCCTGGTAGAATGGGGAGAGAATCAGAAGGAAAAAAGCAAGAAAACTCATRGGTTGTGATAAAGACAGTTTAATAGGTAAAACAAAACCAGCACATGCAAGCAAAGTAAAAGAAGGAATTAATTAATCAATCACTTCCCATGGACAGGCAGGTGTTCAGTAATCCCCAGGAAAACAGGGATGCATCACATGTTTTGGGAAGATGAACACCATGACTCCTGATGGCTCCCCTTCCTCTTTCTTTCCCTGGCTTTATGATGCTGAGTGTGATGCCCCATGGTCTGGAATATCCCTGTGGTCAGTTGGGGTCAGCTGTCCTGGCTGTGTCCCCTCCCAACATGTTGTCCACCCCAACCCAATCACTGGTGGGAAGTGTGAGAGGCAGGAAAGRTCTCAACTCTGTGTAAGAGCTGCTCAGYGRTAATTTTAACATCYCTGCAWAATCAACACTGYTTCCAGCACAAATCCAAAATACAGTTCCATACCAGCCWCTGTGAAGAAAATTAAGTGTAYCCCAGTCAAAACCAGCCAYAATGCAGGTTCCTGTGTTGGTTTGGCTACTYACAAGCATTCACTGTGGTTGGTCTGTGGTGTACATAACTTCAAGATTTTTTGGTGCATTCAGAGCCAGCCCCATCTATAGCATGAGGTGCCTGAAGAGCGTTTCAGGTGTTGTTCATCCTACAGGCTTGTCCACTTGATTTTCCCCAGCAGAATGCAGATCAGCCAGCCCTCCTAGGCACATCAAATCATAGAATGAAAGGCACTTTAAACATCATCAGGTTCCCCAAGCCCCAGTTCTCATGTCAAATTTCAAAATTCCTCCTCTGGAGTGGTTTCACTCCAAAAGGTAGAAATAAGGAAATAAAAATGCTAGTTCTGTGTTTTCACCTTTGATGGAGGAGAAAAACAAAATGATATTAATGCTTCTCATGTGGGATCAGTGCCTTGCCCTCTTGACTTGTGCTTAGGTTGGTATTCCAAGCAAGATGTGGACCAGTTGTAGTGTGTTTGCATCGGGGAGCTTCACATTTAGGGGATGAACGTGTTAGTCAAAGGAAGGAAACTTTCAGATACACAGAAAAAAGCACCAACATTGATTAACTATAAATATATCCCCAAAAGTCAGGCAAGAYACCAAATGCAGTGAGAAAACTTGTTTTTTTAACCTTTTCTCTTTCARTGCAGAACATTAGTCTTTTCAGTCCTCCATTAGAGGAGTCTGTGCCCAGGCTGGGATTGTAACATCCCTTCTCTGGTAGAAACCTGGCTGTATCCTCAGTGCTTCATTTCTTGGGTGTTTTTTTTAAAGTTTTTTCTCTTTTTTTTCCCCCACAATGGAAGTTTCACATGAGCTGTCCCTTCAGTAAAACAAAAGGCTATGAAACTTTTAAATGTCCAGAGTTTATTGCAGCACTGTGCAAGGCTGGTCCTCATTCTGGGAGGGACTGGAAGGAACTAAAATGCTGTAACTCATTTTGCTTGCCAGCTGCTCTTGTCTCAATGGGTCAATGCTTGTCAGYGTGGGCCAACCACTGTAATTAATTCCTTGCCTAAACCTTCCTTGGGATACTAAATAATTTCATAAAAGTTCTTGCCTTCTGTGCGCTTCCCTCAGATTCTGAATGTATGTCAACATATTAGAGGGAAAGTTTAAATTATTTCAAGCACTAAGGACATTTGCAGTAAAGCAAATACATTTGGGAGGGATGRTCTCTTGTCATTTGCTGACATGGGTTGGTAATGACAGAAAAGGGAGATGTTACTCTGGAGTATTCACCACAAACTTTTAGAAACCAGTTGATGCAGTTGATAGAGATATCAAATGTGTATTAGGTTCAGGAAAGGCTCCTCAAAGGGGGAAAATGGGATTTGCTGCCATGCAGCAGCTGCTGAGCTGTTCCTGTTGCAGGAAGGAAGAGGCTCTGGTGCTTTGGTCCGGTCTCTGTCAGGGCTGGATGTCAGGGGGGACTTTGCCACACCAGAAGGCTCAGGGTGGAGCTTGGCCCCTTGGGCTAGAGCTCATGGCACTTTGCTGCTGCCCTGTTGGGGTTTTTTGCTGGAAGTGAAAGCTGCTGTTCTGACCAGACCTCCAACCAGCACCTGCATCAAGTGGGCAATGGGGGAATTGAAGTTCTGGGCTCAAGGTGCACATCAAACTCAGATCATTCCCATGGGCTGGCCTTACCAGTCTGTGGCTGTTTTGGCTGGAGGATAGTTCAAGAGKAAGTGCAAAAGGAGAGGTGTTTCTTGATTGCCTTTCCCAAAAAGTCCACTCCAGAGAATATTCAGATTGTGATATTTTTTAGACAAATGCTTTCAAGATCAGGCCTCACAGGGTCCTTGGCTCATAAACCACACATGTAGCTGCCATATGTGTGCTTGCCACCCTTGAGTCCCTGCAGTCATCCTAACTCCAGGCACTCAAGAGAGGTGCARAGGGCACCAAGCAGAGCAGAAGCTCTGCAGTACCAGCAGCAGTGCCAAAAATTAAAAGGATGCCAGCACCTAAATGTCTTTGCTGTTTATTCAAACATCACCCCAGGCTGGTGCAGGATGGTTTGGTAACATTTTTCTGTCTCACATATAATTGCAGATGAATGGCCTTGTTAAAATACTTGGGCCTATGATCTGATTTTCTCCTAAGCAGCTGTTTATACATTTTATTAATGGCTACTAATTAARTCGCTTAAATTAAGTCCTTTGGAGACAGTCCAAAGACATAAACCCAAATAAGCCTGGGCACTGTGATGAAACACAGTCACTAAAATATCTTCCCAAAAGCCATATAAACAGATTGAAAATGGACCAAAAAAAGGTCTGATGAAAAGGGGTGGATGGGAAAATATACAGATTCAGGTAGGTGTCATTTAAAACCTAGGGGAAGCATGGAGAGGAAACAGGATTTAAATGCCTTTAAGTTCATTTAGTGCAGGAGATCTTAAACCCAGCAGCTTTATTTATGGTCAGCTCAGGTTGCTAATGCAGTTCTGAGCCGAGGGGCACTTGGGAGACCTCGGCCCTGAGCTGTGACACCACGGCTGGTGAAGGCCACGGAGAGACCTGGAAGTCATGAGCAGCTCTGAAGTCAAGCTATTGACCTCAGTGTGCTGGATTGTAAATCCCCTTGGAGGCAAGACTGTCTGGCTTTAAAAGGAACTTGTGCAGGCAAGAGATAAAAAATTAAAAGCAGGAAAGTTAAGAGCAGATGAAGTTTTGAACTGTTAAGGCTGGGAAAGGAGGTGGTGAGTGGTGCAAGCAGCACAGGCTGCATTTGCTGTCAGGACCAAAGGAGCCCTGGCCGTGCCTGTGCTTGGGCACCCCAAACCAACCCAGGCTTTGCCCTTCCTGGAACTCGTTTAGCAGCATGAGGGGGTGAATGCATCAGAGGAGATGTAGATTGAGAACTAGAGTGAAGTAAAAATATAATTTGACTGATGTTGAAGAACTGGGAGCTGGCAAGCCCATCCTCCAAGGCAGTGGTCACTGAAAGCTTGGAAAAGCTGCCCTTGGGCAGCCTGGAGCAAACATTTCCAGGCAGGACTCAAAGCACAGGCTTTGGGCACGGCTGCCACAGGTGCCCCAGGCTCAGCTGTGTGACTGACTTAGCAGAGATGTGATAACAATTCCCCCTGTGGGGCTTCCAGAGAATTTTAAGACCCAAGAAAACACAAAGCTGCAAACTTCAGAGGTGCCTTGCCTTGCTTAAGGGCAGGACTTAGGCAAAGGCAAAGCAGCTGCTGCCCAAATCCCCAGGGCAGGATGAGCTCCTGGGGGCTGCAGAGCTCCTCTCTGCTGGGACTGGGGTGGGCACTGAGGGGACACAAAGCCCAAAGCTTTGTGACATGGGGTGTGCAGGTCTTGAATTTCAGAGGATGAGGATCTATTGGGCTGAGAGGTTTTCTTCCTCCCATCTCACTAAAGCCATGAGCTTGCAGCTGCTTCTCCACTCTTCCTTCCCCAGTAAAACATCAGAGTGGTCTCCTTATGGCTTATTTCCACCACAGGGGATGCAGGAAGGGTTGTCTCCCTCCCTTGTAACTGCTACACTGGGGACCAGAAATGCATTTGCAGACAGATACAGATGACTGCAGGTCAGTGGCATGCTCGCTTATGCTTATTTCAGAGAACARCTTTTAAAATAATTTCCTAAATTCTCTCTGTAACAGCGATGTCTGCTGGAGTGGGAATTGAGGGAGCTGCGCCTGCCAAGGGGGCTGTGCTGGTGTGTGACCAGCACCTTGATTCTTGCAGGTCCAGCTATGGCCCCAGGAGGGTGCAGGGTTGTGATGGCTTTCCTGTGGCTCTGACAGGGAACGAGAAATCCTGGGGTTTGTCTGAAATGCTGCCATTCATCTGCAGTGGGGACAAGTTGCTTTTATCACTCAGTGTTTCCCTTAATGCTACAGGCCTCCAAAATCATGCAAGGAAAAAAAAAAGAGGAAGGTTGTGCTGTTGTCTGGGGAAGTTTGGCTCCTGTTGTTTGATTGTTTGTTTGTTTTCTTTCTTTCCTTTGATTGCTTTGTTTTTAGTCTCTTCCAGACAGCTGGCTCTGCCTCATTCATCAGGCTAATTGATGATGGACAATGTGGCTATATGGAAAATAGRATTTGTCTGAATAGCAGGATGCTTCTTGGCTTGCTTATTGTAATGAGGCGAGATGGGAGAGATGGGACTGTGGTCAGCAATACTGGCAGGGCTGTTATCRTGCATTTCTTCTGGCTGGGGAGAAGAGCCTGGCATGAAATCCCTGTGAAACAGCCCGAGAATTTAAAACTGGGGAGAGGCTGAGCCATGCCTCAGAGAGAGCTTTATCACTGATGTGCCACAAAGACAGTCTCTGGGTGAAAAAAGGGCTCAATTGTTGTTGCCTACAAATTTCTAATGGCACAGGGGCTACCACTGAGGGGGATATGGGAGCTGAGTACTTTTCTCCACCCATGTTGGAGTTTGAAGCCCATACTGGGATTGATGTGGGTAAGGAGACTCTTGTCTGCTGGTTAGTAGGCACAGAGAACCTTTTTGGTACAGCTGAGTTTCTACAGACACTTTTAATTCCTTGGATTAAAGATATGTATGTCTTCCCTCCCTTCTTATATGACTGATCTGCAGGTTGTGTTTGTATGAGAGTCACAGAGCTGTCATTGATGATGATGAGGAGGAGGATGATGATCATTACTAAAGGAAACATCCATTCCAAGTCCTTGTAGCACAGTCAACCCCACTTCACTGGCACTTTGGGGAATATCTCTGGCCCTCAAAGAGATGGGCAGTGATGGCAATATTTGTCTGGTCTCTCTCCATACAGTTGTGTAAGGGCATCCTCTGGTGCCTCCTGAAGGAAATCCCATTTTTTGTTCCTTTGGTGCAATGATATCTTGTTCTCCTATTGTGCTTCAGACTTGGGTTTTGGTGTGCAGACCCACCAG
>NW_026623268.1:3244264-3372593 GCF_030028575.1 Malurus melanocephalus
GGAAAGGAAAGGAAAGGAAAGGAAAGGAAAGGAAAGGAAAGGAAAGGAAAGGAAAGGAAAGGAAAGGAAAGGAAAGGAAAGGAAAGGAAAGGAAAATCACAGAAAAGCAATGACGAGCAAGGCAAAAGCAGCTACATCCCACTTCCAAAAGGGGCTGGAGCTCAGCTCTGAGGAGCTGTGTAGATGTTTTGCCTCTTTTGAAGCAGAGCTATGGTCGAGTCACAGAATTGCCCCTGTGGACCTGGCCTTACAGCACTTCATAAATCCGTGTGGGCCTCAGAAATCAGAGTTACTGATACACGTTCTGCATCCCATGGGTATCTGCTGGGAACATTAGAACTGCAGGCCTTCTGAAAAAAAACCAGCTATTTTTAATGAGATTTGACTGTAATTTAATATAATTTTTAACAGCACTTACCAAATGTTGCAGGTTTGATAAAAATTACTTGTACTTTCCACATTTTCCTATGGGGATTATTCATCCTTGTTTTGGCATAAGGAGGCATTTCTAGTTCTGTGAGAATGCTGGCCCAAAAAAACTTAGAGGTTCCTGTTCTTAAAAAAAAAAAAAAAAATCTGTTCCATTTTCCATATGCAAGTGTGAAGCTTTAAATATGCATTCCTGAAAATCCTGATTTGGGAGCGGTACCGTAGCCTGAGATCGAGCCACACATCTCCAGGTACGAATCTTGCATTTCTTTCTTAACACTGTAAACAATTGGACCTTAATTGGATTATTCCTTTTCCTGTGTGGGCAATTTAGCTATTGACTCTTGCAGTAAAGGGTCTTCAGGGAAAAAAAACCCCAACAACTTAAGACTGATCTTGACAGAGCTCAGCCATCTCTGCCAGCTGGTGATGCAGCTCCACCTCCCTGCTGGTGAGCTGGAAAGGCTTTTGGCTGGTTCTGGTGACTCTGGAGGGGGCTCTTTGTYGTGGTGGCCCCTGCCTTATGATATGGGTGGATGTACAGCCCTTGCACACCACCACTCTGAGCCATAAACCCCTTTTGCTGTGTGTCTGGGCACACAGGACTGCAGGGAGGGGCTGCAGCTGCCCTGGTCAGAGCAGCACTGCTGGGAGGTTCACATTGCTGTTTCATGGCAGCAGGTAAGGGAAAGCTCTGACCATGGCCCAGCCCATCTGTGATTATTAAAATAATGGAGTAACTCAAGAAGATAGGTCTCACTAATATCTGCCACGTGTCTCTGAGTTAGTGAAGTGCACGGTGAGGTGAGGGGACCATGCACCACACGGCTCTTACTGTGCTTGGGGACAACTGGTGCTCACCCAGCAGCCCAGGCTGGGCCAAGGAACCAGCCCAGACTTTGGCTGAACACACCAAGTCATGGCTGCTCTCTCTGGCACTTTGCCATCCCAACTCTTGGCAGGCAGCTGCAGCACCTCTCTGCCAGCAGGCTCTCCGTTGAGCATTTCAAAACAAAACAAATGTCTCCTGGCCAAAAGTGTCTGACTGTAGCAACTCTGAAGAAGGGTGTTGAACCCACCCTAATTTTGTGCTTCAGTTCCACTGCATCTTCCCATACAGTGGGGCCTGAGGTCCAAGTCCACAAGAGGGCTGAGCTGAGGCCATTACTTGGGGTCCTCCGGGGAAAACTCTCTGTGATGGTAGAAATGAATGTCTGCATGTACACACCCACGAGTGTCCATGTGAGATGTCCTATGTCCTTCTAAGTGTTTACTGAGGATATGCAGTGGCTCCCCAGACACCTATTTCTAGGCATTTTCCCAGTTTTCCCACTCCCAGCTATGACAGGTGTGATTCTCAGGAGAGGCTCATGTCAGGATTCCCATTTTAGGCTCATCTCRTGTGTCTAAGTGTGCTGGAATATCCTACAGCTGCACCCACTCTGTACCACAGAGAAGTCTTAGGGGTCCAACCTCTCCCCACAGACCAAATGTCAGGGTACAGTTTGGGAGGCTTCATTTCTTCCTTGAGTGGTGCCAAATTTCCTGGAGGAGCTTCTCCCTCATTGTCTGAGCGTGTGACAGCCACTAAGGAGCACTCCAGGTTATGGGGTTGGTATAAAGACACTTCCCACATCACCTCTGTTCCATTTCCTTCTTACATCCCCACTGAGTTCCCACCCAAAACCTCCTCCTGAGACAGTGAGACCCTTGGTAGGGTCATTCCAGCCAATCTCCCAAACTCACTGAAACTCCAGCATCAGTTAATAGTGGAACAGTGCAACARTAACGGGCTGGTTTGGTGAAGAGGGACAAGGGCGAGGCTGAGAGGGGAGGGCATGAGAACACCAGATCACCCCTTTTGTTCCTGAGCTCTGCCTGGGGCTCTCTGGCTCCTCCCAGCTCTGTCACAAATGAAGGGGACAGCAAAGTCCCTCAGCCGAGAGCTCAGGCAGGACTGAAGGAAACAGGATTTAAATTGTTGGGGTTCTTGATGTCTCAGCCCACACAGGGTGGCCACTGCCAGGGACACACAGAGGACATGCCTGGGAAGGCTGTGGCTTGTGACACATGTGGCCAACAAACCTCAGTACCCAGAGTTGATTTCTGTGGATTTGCTCTTGTGATTCAGAGGGAGGAGTGAGGGATAGACATGGGATAGTTTGGCATTTCTTCTAATTTCCTCAGGATTTTAGTTCCATGCCGAATTTCCCCTTCTAGCTGTCCATGGAGCAGTTTCTCCAATGTGGTTTCTCCCAGGGGATAGGATTTTTTCCCTTGTAACACTCAGAGGGCTGCTGGGGTAGTTGTCCTTCATGCCATTATGGAAAATGAAGAAGATAATTGTTTAGCATGCAATGCACACAGCAGGAAACAAAATGCCAAATATGATCCYAATTGTCACAAGGAGAAAGAGCTAAGAGAGGGTACTGTGGTCTCRTCTCAGGGGTCTCACTTGGCACCAAGCACAAAGCTGGTTATCCCAAAGTAAACCTAACTGTTTGTAGTTATGACCTGGAAACAAAATTAGGGGCTTTTCTGGGTCCAACACAGTTTTGGTTAAGTGGGAGCAGTGTTTGGGAAGTGAGCAGGAGCTCAGCTGCATTTTCAGTTCTGGTTTGTGTAACAGTACTGATTCTCAGCCACAGCGGCTCAAGMTTAGCAGTTTCTGTGCCCTGGTTTTCACATCACACGTTGCTTTTGCTGTGACTATTTTTTAATGCACTTGCTGCAGTGATAGAGGAAAGAAAAATATTAAAACTGGAAGACTGAGGACTAGTCAATGTCAAGAAATGGAAATCCAAGGGAAATGAGACCTCTCAGAATGAGYGTGAATCCCACTGCTCCTAAGGAGCACTTTACTCCTTCAGGGCCTGAAGTGACSAGCAAAAAACATTTCTGGTATTTCATGGGGGCTGGCAAAGGCCGAGCAAGTGGAACATTCTGATTTTGTAGACTTGGAGCAGAGTTGCTTAAAATGAGAAGAATGGGAAGTCTCTGATTTGATCTCTGAGCAGTTATCAGACAGCACTACCCCAGACTTGCAGGCACGTGGCCCCAACATCAAGTACTGTTGACAATGATCCCAACATGGCAATGCTTGTGGCTGATCCTGCAGACAGCTGCCAGCAGCACTCCTGTGATGCCCATCAGAGCTTAGAGAGGTCCACGAGACACTTGCCATCCACCTTCCATGTTCTCCACAAAGAAACACACAAAGACGCCTGCCACATTCTTTGTTTTTTTTTTTTTTTTTWTTTATTCCTTCATATTCAAACTTCACAAACAGTGTGAACTTGTACAATACCTCAGAAAGTGAAACTTACAAAAAAAGTGCTGGTAACATTAAAAAAAAAAACAAAAAAACAAACATCATTCTTAGCAACATCAATTACTCTTCCACACAAAACAGAAACCTTGTAAAATTTATTTCCGTATTTTTTTAAGGCGTAATACTTCYGTATAAAGTATATGCAAGAGATAAAACTTCACAGTATTCCAAAATGTCACAATAATAATAATAATAATATAGTATAATGAAGCGCTACAGTTAATTTTCTTTTTTTTAWTTTTTTTTTCCTGTTTTAAATAACAAATACAAGTCACAGGTAAATATACGTGAGAAAAATACGAGGCTAATATTAAATGGCAGGTAAGGATACTCTCACTGTAAGAAAAAACTGGCAGGATGTGTGTATTTATTCTATATTTTAAAGCACTTGATAGAAAAGGCGTATGCAAGGTTTTTTTTTTTTTAACAATTTTCTATTTGCTTGTTTTTGATAACTGACATACCATTTACAGAGTATAATGAGAGAAAAAAAAGGAACTTAACCCCTCAAAACTTTCGACCTGCTCTTCACATCATCACAAACGGTGTTTCTGGAGAGATGCCTGTACAGCTGTGGGTGTGTGTGTGTGTGTGTGTGTGTGCGCACAGCGGTGCGTGCGGGGCTGTGCGGGTGGGCGGCTGTCTCATCGCACGGACGGCCAAGGGGCGAACGGGGACTGCAGAGATCCCTGTCCCACACGGGACCCCTGCCAGCTGAGGCCAAATCCTCGCGTCTCCATGGGGGCAAGATGGCACCCGAGGTCACCATCATAGGGTTGCCTGCATGAAGACTTCAGGATTTAGGCCTGGGTGCAGYTTCCCGTTCACTCGGCATCTGTTGGCTGCTGGGAATTCCTTTGGCCCCAAGGTGAAAGTGTCCAATTTTTATATCGACACCAGAGCGTGCGCTCTCCCCTCCACTATTCAGCTCCCGTCCATGCAGCAGAG
Source organism: Malurus melanocephalus (assembly GCF_030028575.1). Taxonomy (NCBI): domain Eukaryota; kingdom Metazoa; phylum Chordata; class Aves; order Passeriformes; family Maluridae; genus Malurus; species Malurus melanocephalus. Next base: position 3,248,973 of record NW_026623268.1, read on the forward strand.
CAAATTTCCTGGAAATTTCCGCCTGGGTTCCGGCCAGCAGCGCGAGGAACGGGAATTCGGATGGATGCGCCCAAGTGCGCCCCTGCCCGTGCTCACAGCAGCCACTCGGCCCACGGGGAACAAAAAGACAGCAGATAGCATTAACACATCAGTAAGGTGCTCAAAGAAAAAAAGGCAGCTCCCACTCCTGGAATGGGAAGCCACATAAGGTGCTTCAAAAAGGTTTTTTTTGTTTTCTTTTTTTTTTTTTTTTTTTTTTCAGTTTCAGACATTTTAAAAAAAGGACTGATTGAGCATGTGGTACGTGACAGAGCAAGGCCAAGAGTTTTGAGATTTCTAACATCCTCCATAAATAAGAGCTTCCTCAGGGCAGGATGCATTTTTGTTTGCTTGCTTTGTTGTTATTTTTTTTTGTTATCTTTGTGGTAGATAAGTTTAGATGCAACTTTATTTTCATATAAACCAAAAAAAAATAGTAACAAACCAACCCAATGTGAGAATCAGCCTAAAAGTCAAACTGTGTTATTGGGCTGAGTTTTTGTTTCTTTTTTGTTTTTGTTTGTTGTTTTTTTTTTTTTTTTGCCCATTCATTCATTTAGCACCGTTCCTTTTTATTCTGGTTACAACCCAATTCCTTCTGTAATTATTGAACATACAGAAAGGACCAAGAAGTTGTTTTTATTTTTTGTGATCTGTTTCAAGAGCCCAACCGTAATTCCTCTGCTGCTGCTGTGTTTGTGTAGCATCTGGTTTCATGAGCTTAAGGAGAAAGGTTAGTCTGCTGATATTTAAGGTTGACGTGTGTGTTTGTATGCATACACATTGTTCTATACATACACACTGCATGGAGTACATTGGAACTGGAGATAAAGTCAACTGGGTTCAAACACATATGCACTGTCTTCCCCTATGTATTTGAAACAGTCTGGAGCTTTGATTTGATTTCTTTTTTTTAAAGTGCATTTAAAGCAAAATAACTGGCATTCACATACCCCATGGAAAACATGATTGCAGTGGAAAGCATGACCATGCTAAACTCCTTGGACTTGACAATGCCAAAAGCAAATGGGGCAGTGACAGGCCTCGGTGTAGGCAGCTATTCTTGGGCAGCACCATTGGCAAGGAGGGAAGGCAGGAGGTGGAAGGGAAATTGCTTTAGAGGTTGAATATTTGAATTGTTTCCAATTCTGACACAGCTGTGTCATTCCCAATACAGCTTCCTTTACGATGATTAATGACCTCTGTCTTATGGATGTAGCCATCTTACTCTCCCTAGTTCTGTCTTTTATCGTGTGTGTGTCCCAAGTGCCAGCATCTATTAGGAATAAGGCACTGTTAAAATTACAGTTTTACAAAAGATGCAAAATAATCCAACCCTAACAATCCCGACTGCCCACACTGCTCTCCTCCCCCTCCTTCTTTTTTTCTGGGGGGGAGATATTGCATGTGATAAGAGTCTATTCTTATGTTCTCTAAATGTGTCAAAAATAGGCCTTGGACAATGTTTTAAGTCCATCAGCACCAAAGATGGGTAGGAATGCACCCTTTCTCTTATACGTATGTGCACACATGCACACTTGTTAATTGGGAGAGGGGGAATAATCACACTWTTCCCATGCTGCTCCTCCTCTTAGAGCCAAGCTTAAAAAATAAACTTCCAAGCCCCACCCACAATGTTTTCCTTTACTGCATCATTTTTGAAAGCAATTGAGGGATTTTTCATTCCCATCACCTTGGTGCTACAGGTTTTACAGGTGGATTTCCGAAAGGGCAWACTCCAGGAAAGCCTGCCTGGAGCTTCCTGCTCTGCAAGGAAACAGCATGGGTGGGTGCCCACCCCTGCCACTGCTTGCTGGACAGACAGACACCTCTCAGGGGCTGCTTTGCGTCATTTGTTACAATCAGAAAAGCTTCTACAGCAAATTTGGATCCTCTGTGGAGTCAGGGACACTGGCAGTGCAGTGGGCAAATGGGTGGCAGTTGGGTCCCTGTCTTTGCCCATGAGCAGCTGTGGATTACAAGCTGCTTTTCCATGGTGCCAACATGCTCTTTTCTCTCCATGGTTCTGACCTGGGAACGAGTGATGTTYCAGTAACTGGGTGGGGTTCATTTGCCCTAAAAGCACTGCAGTCATCCCATTATAATGTGCATTTGCTGTGGTAGCTAGTATATCCTTCTCCTGCTAAAATGTCCATGAACTACCTTCCCTGTGCCAGGATCCCACTGGCTCTTCTCACCTTTCACCAAAGGCTAGGGCTGCCTCATAAAGCAGAGTAGAGTTGAAAATGAGAAAAGCAAGCAGACAGTAGGGGTAATAGCAAAGAAAACATGAGACCAGAGGGTCCAGCATTTAAGCTCTGGGCTTAGTCACTTTAGCCACCATCATTGACATGGGCTGAGATTAAAGGAGTCTAAACCGCTATGGACTGGGTTTTCAGAAGTGACACAAACCTTGGGCGGGAAATGAGTTGCCTTTTTTTTTTTCTTTTAGTGGTTTAAGTCATCTTGATTAAGGCCACAAACTGCATTTGTCTTGTCAATGTGACTGCTTGAAAAKGGCATGAATTGAAATTGAGTGAGTGCTTGGCAAAGCTAGGATAGAAATGGGAGAGAAGAGCCACCACATGCTCACTACGGCTGCACTGTAGGAGGGAGGAGCATCTGAGGAGGTGGCGGTGGAGGGCGTCTCCTTGGGAAGACCTGCTACGTGTGGAAAGAGAAAGGAGCTAATCTTCTCCCTGCTTCCCTTCCTCTCACCACCACCTTGCTGTTTTGCTGGACACCTAGAGACAAGCAGCACTTCTAAAGAGCCTCCTCCTGTTGTCTCTCACACGTGTAAGTTGGGGAAGGGGAGGAGGCTGGTATAATTACAAAAGGGGAAAAAGAAGGCACATGATTTTACTCAGTCGTGACTGAACCCACGTTTTGAAAGCAAGGGCAGTTTAGGTGGAGGGCAGAAAAGTGCTCAGTGGAGCGGGTGCTCACTGAGAAGAAATCTCAGGGCAAAGGAAGAGGGAGAATAAAAAGGAAAGGCAGGAGAAATGAAGGCCACATTCAGCTTTCTGTCTGCTTGACAGTCTCAAGATTTGGCTGCATTACTGTCCAGGAAGGAAAAGAGTCTGGTTGGTCTCAAATGTAGCCCAGTTACATATCTCCAGTTTTTGTTATGGCTGTTGGTGTCTTCCTCCTTCCCTTTTCTCCAGTCCCATGAATACCTGGAGCACTGCTTTAGYCTTTTAAGTCTATTCTTTCACAATGAGAATGTGGCACATTTCTTTGGTCACCCCGAGCCTGTACTCCTTCTCAAATTCAGACCAGTGATCAAACTGGAGTAGTGCTCCCTGCTGGTCACTCCGACTGCTGGGATGCCCAAAAAGGCTCCATCAGCAATGGAAAATGCAAAYCAGCCTCACGGTTTCAATGGGGTTGGTGAGTTGTTCACAAAAGCCACTGGCAGGATGAGGGCAAACCAAGGGAGCTGTTGACTGAGAAACGGATGTCATTTACAGAGGTCATTATGAGCATCGTGTCTCTCAGTCATTTACCCCTTGCACACTGCCACATCCAGGTACCACAATTTTTCTGTCTCCTCTAGTGACTGTAAGCCTTTCTCATCCCTGTGATAGATGGGAGAAGGAGTAGCTGATGATCCAGCTYCAGAATTGCAAAATATTGTTTCCTAGTTTTCCCCCAAATCTCTGACTCGAAAATGCATTCAGTTTCTCTCTCCCTCTCCTGCCATTCCCTCCAAATTTGCTCAGGAAATCATAAGGCAGAGTAATGAGAAGTAGGATCACCAACAGCTCTATGAAGACACAGGGTGGTAAAATGCTTCCCTACAAACTCACAGTCCAGTGTTTGTGACATTTCATAAATAACTTTTTTTTTAAAAAAGAATAACACAAGAACAATCCCTTTACTTACTCATCTGAAACAAAATAAACAGCAGTGGCTACAAACTTCTTCTTGTAACAATTACAAAAAAACTCCCAACAATACAAGTCCCCAACTTTTAACACGCGCCTTCAATGTTTTTTTTAATGTTAAACCTCAAAACTGCAGCATATCCTTAAGGGCAAACTTTTCAATTAGTTTTTTTCTTTCTTTTCTTTTTTTTTTTTTTTTTAATGTGTTCACCAAAAAGAAAAAAAAAATCCACAAAACAGTCTTGTACCAAGAAAATGCATTCAAAAATAGAAAATACTACACAACAAAAATATGTACCCTTCCTTTCCAAAAGAGTCTTCACAAAAATGTAGAAAAATGCCAACCATTTTTTTTCCTTTCCTGAACACTTAACTTTCAACCTAGGGCACAATTATTTATTGACTTATAATGTCTGTTTTTGCATAAAATATGGAAGATAAAAACCAACTATCAGGACTGTGAAGTTACAAACAACACCTCATTATTCTCCCCACCCCACATTCCCTCCTTAGAAAACAAAACAGAGAAAGCCAATGTTTTAACAACTGATTGAAAGTCGTCAGGTTAGGGAAACCCATCAGCTTATATGGGGATCGAAGATGCTGGCATAACAGGAAAATCATCTGTCTTTTAAAATGTATGCTTTTTGCATTCATCTCAACACGAGTCTCTGCCCTGCTGTACTCAAATGACCAGGCACTATAGAGACAGGACACTGCTGGGCACACAAAAATCYGGGAAGAATTTGGGGGAAGGAGCCCAGGGACTGCGCGTGGGTGCGTGCGCACACGCGGTGTTTCGCTCGCAAAGAACTCTTTCCATTTTGAAAGACAGAGAGGATGTTTCCATAATGCCTTAAAAGTGCAAGGGCCATTTCTGGATCATAGTAGTTAAATATGCAAAAGTTTTACTATGCTTAATAGTCAAGTCCATTTTTCTGGCAAAGGCAAGCCAGAGATAGATCGCATCAGTTCACGGCTGGGAGTGGGTAACAGCTGAAAGCTGGTAGGCAAAAAGTGTCACACCAAGGTGCATCCAGAACTGATTTATTCAGTGGGAAAGTGTTTTGCCTACCTTGAACAATGTTCAAGGGATATTATGCTATTAACACAGCCAAAGGACCGAGTGTTTTGAGAGCAATAAACTCTAGCAGTGGGGACTTGGGTACTATGGGGAAGGCAGCTGTATCTTGCATGCATGTGGCTAAATCCATCCTGTGTACCTCCTCTGATTTCATTGCAATTACATCTGCTTGCACCAGGGATGATTTGCCCCATGTGATTCTGGATTTTATGCCTGTTGACCATGCAGGAGCCCAGCCCTGTAGAATACTGTTCTAGAATACTCCAGATYGCAGAGCTAAGATCAAAGAGGCTTCTCTCTTCTTCCGTTTGAGATTGTTTTCTTTCTAGCATATCTTTTAAAGGATGCTTCCACAACAAGAAAGAAGAGGGGAGCTTTTTCTTAGCCTTTTCCACTGCGTGGCTGTGTGTTTTCCTTTTTTCYAAATGGCAAAATGTGTTTGTGTTTACTTCCAGTGCATTTTTTTCTCAAAAATTCAAAACAAAAAGGAAATATTACTTTTCCCATCCTTCAAAAGGAAACAAAACCAAAACAGACTGATAAAAGTACAATACAATAAAAATCAGGCATTATAAAAGACAACATGATGTGCAACAGCAATACCAAAGAAACAAAATTAAAAAAAAAATATATATATATATTAGGATAACGGTACGAATGAGCCAAGAAAGCTATCTAACCCCACTACTGGATGATTGGTAAGCATTGGTTAAGAAATACRTAAGGCTATTCTGAGATTTCTAACTTAACACAGTTAACCACTGCTTCTCTCACACCTTCACTTCCTAAATTTTTCACCTTTCACTCACTGGTCTTTTGAAACTGATTTTTTTTCCTTTTCATATTTTTTGGTCTACAGTAGAATTACATGTTAATAACAACAGSAAAACAAAATTCAAGCTTGTTGTGAGAGTAAGTTGGTGCCACATCCACGATGCAGAAGAAAGAAGATAGACAACAGAACAAACACATTCAGTTTTTCACACACAAAGCATATTCAAGGGCAACAGCATAGTTGACCAAAACAAGTTTGGAGGGGCAAAGTAGCAGAAGCTGTAGGTTTATAACTACACCACCAAGCAGAGCCTGGTCTTTTGCCTTTACCAATGTCCTTGAGGACAGCAGTAGCTCAGTTGCCACGTGGCTTTGCCGTTCTTGTCATCTGYAGCAACAGCTAACTTGACATCTACTTCACCACTAAATGCACACCTGGTTCGATGGAAAACCAAAAGGAAAAGAAAAGGTAAAAGCCTCCTAGCTGAGGCCAAGTGTATCTCTTGGTTGCCTTGGCTGATGTGGCAAATCCTCAGCCAGTGGGATACCAGGATCAGTGAGGGAGGGCATGTGGCTGGCGGGCCATTAGGGAGCAGTTTTGAAGCAAACTCAGGCTGTCTAAGGTGAACTAACAGTTGCTTAGCCTCTTCCATTAGGGAAGAAGTGATGGACACTGACAGGTTACCCTGGAATCATTCTGTCAGTACATTCTTTTAGTTCAGCAGGGATGAGAAAACATACGTTCTCTGCTGCTTTGGAATTGCCCTTGTAAATGTCAGCATCACCAGCCACCAGAAATGCATTCCCTACAAACTTGGCTACACCACTGTGACTGAAGCTCCATCGTGATTCCTGGCATTTTCTTTTTTTCTGTGGAACTTCTGAAACCTAATATTTTCCTCAAGGGTAAGCTCTGAAATTACCATAATGTTGAAAATATCACTAGCATTTTCTTGARCCCTAACTATGCCATAGTCCCAGCAAAAACTCAAGCTGATCCTTAGTAGTGCTTGTCTATGTTGAGGAAAGGAACATACAAAAACAAGATGATCAAACAGTACAGGGAAGTTCTGTTTTGGATCTAGCCCACTGGCCAAAGGGATTTTCATTCAAGAGAAAAGGTGCAACAATGAAGCAGGATGACAAATGGAGGAGAATTATGGAAGTTAGTGTTTCTCCATCTGGAGAAAAAATAGGGCATTAAGTTATGCGGCATCTCTAGTCAGCAAGATATGATTTGGCTTCTTAAAATAAACCTCAAGTTATCCTTGGTTTCTCAGTCAAGCACTGTCTACATGGGGCTATAGTACCATGCTGAAAAAAAGAAAAGAGTTTGTGCTATCTTTAAACGTATTTCCAGTTAAACTAGTTTCAAACTGACCATGTAAAAAGGAACAACTTATTTAAAAGCCATTGAAACTATACAATCACACTTATGTCCAGGAACTGGTCTGGTTGAGCACTGAAACCGAGTGCAAACACAAGTTGGAATTTGACTTTTAAAAAATGGTTTGGTTCCTGTTTACATGGACTAGACAGTTCTRTTGAAACTCAGTCAGCTGGAATCAGGTTTAAACAGGCTGAATTCAAACCTGGATTTGGAGCATGGCTCAAAGCCCACTTCTTCAGGTTGCAGTACTTAAAAAAAACTAGTGCAAATGGCATCTTATCACAGCATTGCAAACACGCAGTGTTCCTCTCCTTGTCCAAAYATGGTTGCCATCAGGTCACACCACAAGGGAGGAATATGCAGCAATCAGTCAGCCAGAACAGCTCAACCTACAGAAGTTCTTTATTTTACCACAGCAGGAAAGGCACTCTGGACACAGCAGGATCAGTAAACCCTCAGCTTCACTTTTTTTTTTTCCTGGAGCAGTCCACTACTCCTCTTTGACAATGCAAATCCATTCTGACAGTAGCAATATATGCAGCTGCCTTAAACAAGGAAACAAAAACTCACCTAAGCAAAAAACAGGAGTATTGGCTCATTACATGAATTAACTTCAGCAGACAGACTTCATTTCCTCCCATATCACAACTCTGTAGCTGTCACTACCCTTACGGAAGCAAATGCCACTTCACAAAATAAAGGTGCTCTTCTGTCTCTGAATTATGCTGGCTCTCAAATGAACTGTGCTTTTGTTGGGCATCCACTRACTCATTACTGAAAGTTGACCTTCCAGTGATTTTCATCTTAGAGGGCTCCTGCAGATGGCAAAGAAAGAGACTGTGTGTTCCATTGTCCCACTYGCTTTCAAGGGAAGAGTCATTCAGTAGTTACTCTAACAGTACATCAAGGTGCATCTCCAGTTCTTCTCTTCCAGTCCTTTCAAGCCATGATGGCTGAAATCTAAGAGTGGAAATCTCAAAGCTCACCAGAAAAACACATCCTTAACTCCAAAATCTCTCCTGGTTCCAGACAGACTTGTTCCTTTCCACMCAACACCTGCCTCTTGTATATCACGCCTTCTCTAGTTCTTGACACTTTTGTCAAATGAGGCAGCCCAAAGACTGAGCAGCAGCAGCCTACTTTGCATTGGGAACTCTGTGAAAGGTTTGTACTACCCATGTCTTGGTACTAATGAGGCCAAAATATCTTAATTTCAAATCTAAGCAGAAATTCAGGACATGAATAGATTTCTAATCCCCCAATTACTCTAGYCTTGTCTTTGCAATTGGATGAGTATCTCCCCTTTTTTGTCCATGAAACCCCTGTGTACATTAGAGAGGCGATCCCTCCACTACAGGACCAAAGCAGATGCACTCATCTTTTACATTCTTCTCCCAGTTTCTCTACAGAGCATTTTTCAGGAYCCTGTTTTACCATTTGGCTAAAGTTGTGATTATAGTCTTACTGAAGAGATTCAACTCAAACTTTTGAGATTTTATAGATCACAAAGAGCTACAGCAGAGAYGGACCTTGCTGCACATTGCTACCGTTTTAGTTTTTCCTCATAGTATCCTTGTTACAAAACTAATGACCAAGGTATAGGCCAGCATGCATCTTGACTGTAAAAATATTTTCCAACTTAGATTTCCATTTGGTTCCAGCTGAAAGCCTTCACAATGCTAGACTATCTGTTTAAGRAGAGAAATCAGAGAGAAGAACTCAAAATACTAGACAACACCTTTGCCTAAGCAGGAATATTTCTGTATGTACTGAATTCCACAKCACCCTTTCTTGCCCAAATGTCCCTCCTGTTTCCTCTGCCCCAAAGACTTGACTGGAACACCTGTAACTAAGTGTTCAGGATGACTGTTTATTGCACTGTTCCCATATCAGCCTCGGAAAGACGTGCTTTATTTCAGTGACCTTCCCCTTTGGTAAGTCTGCTTTGTGACTTCATCTCTTGAGCTGAGAGATCCTGCTTTTACTGAAGGGATGCTAATCAYAGTCAAACCTCTGGAAGAGATTCTATCCAACAACGCAAGTTTTGACATTGGAATTAGGAATTGGTGTCTTTATGGTGAAGCCTTACAAAATGAGCAGTTCTCTTAACTTTCTCACAACCCCAAAGAACGCTCTCTACAAAAAGGGGAGAAAAAAATCTGTAGCACCCAGAAACTTGTGATGCCTCTTCAGTTTCTATTACAGTGCTCTATTTATTTAAACAGAAGGWATCCAGTACAGCTGTCTCAGTGTCTGACTAGTTGCTTAAAATAAAGGTAASCCCACTTCTCTTTCAACCTGGTCAGGTTTATGGTACATCCTGTTTTCTGTGCCTGTCCCTTTCTCTTCTCCCTTCCTGCTTAATTGGCCCCTTCCAATCCCACCACATGTAAATACRTTTCAGTAGTGCAATGCAGTGCAGTGCAGTCATACTTAGTGCAAAAATAAAAAGCCTTATCCAGACCAAAAAAGCACAAACTCCCTCCCCATCCCACCCAGCCCCCAAGAAAACAGCTCTCAGTAAAAGTATATGAATGCCCCTAAACAAAGGGGGATTTGCAGTCTCCCAGCCATACTTTCACATGCCTCATTTTCTCTCCTCCCAGTCGATGTGGAGATCTCATTAACAGGACATTTATCAAAAACTGAGTCAAATGACAGAAATTSAAAAGGAGACAAGCCATTGTTTGGGGGCTGCAGAAAGAAGAGAGAACTAAATGGATACAGCAAAAAAGGTCAGTAGTGGTTTTACACAAAGTTGTCTAATGCAAACTTTGCAAGGACACAYCTTGCGAAGGGCATGTGTAAGTGTGGATAAAAAACCTAAAAAGCTTTYCTGTTCCAAATATACAGTCCCTATTTTAACAGTGCCCAAGCTAAGGTTCTGTAGTGCAATCAACTTTTCAAAGTGGCAGCTCTCTGTAGCCACCCTAAAACAACAGTTCAACACTAACTTCGGTTTTCTTCTGCTCACRTAGGCACACATGTGCATGAACAACTCCCTCCCCCATCCTGCAAATACTTGGGGATACATATAAAGTGTTTTTTCCACAGCCCATCTAGGGCTATGGTGGGAAAAGCAGAAATTTAAATGACAGGCATATAAGCTCTTAGGTACCTCAAAATGAAAACTTACAAGGAAAACAAAATAAAGCTCAMTAATTACAAAGGCAAGCAGGTTACTGAATCCCAACCAGACCACACCTCCCCAAGGCTATCTATCTSTTTTAACAAAGGAAAACATCTGCCAGGGCTTGCCACTTGTTAAAATATCACCTGGGAAAACACAACAAAGACTTTGGGGTATTCACTGSTTTGGAGGTTGTAACTTCAGTTTGGACAACCACAAGAGCCTCCATCAAACCCTTGGAACTACTGGAAAGGAGTGTGGGGAAACACAAAAACAGAATAAGAGACTGTATCAGGGAAAAAGGAACAAGAAAGGGAAGTGTATGAAAAATGGAACAAATCTGGGCAATGCTGCTGCTGCAATACTGATCTCATTGTAATTGCTCAGTAGAGGGAGGAATACTGCATGCTGCTTCATTTGGGCTCAGGCACATGCTTCCTCTTCTGCCTCTGTTCTCACTCCCAGTCCCTCGTTGAAGATGGCAGCCCACCCCAGAATGTAAACAAAAGCAAATACCAACAGAAAAACCAAATTACAACCAAGAGGCAAATCTTTTTCTTTCCCTTGCAATGTGCCCTTCCCTCCAGGCAGGTACACTGTTTCATCCACATACACAGAAATAAGGAAAGAAGCTAAGAGGAAGAATCTAAAKAGGGGTGCAGGGATCCTGAATATCTACCTCTAAACCAGAAAAATGCCAGGCTGCAAAGACTTTTGCTGTTTAYCTTTACCAATGAGCCTTTAATGAAAAATACAGAGCACAAGATGGAATCACTAGGCATGAGAAAGGGACAGCACCTAAACCCACTCTCTCTGGGTACAGAGCTACAGTGGTGCATCCCATGCCTGAGCATACATGAGACACAAAATGAGAATTACTTGCTAGSTGTTCTGTAAAGTCCACAAACTTCAATTTAGCCACTATAATCAGCAGCAATGATTTTTTTTTGCTGCTTGTCTGCATGTATTTCAAAGGAGGTTCTACSTTTTTGCTGAAATGCTGTTCACTCCATCCATTCTCCTGCATACCCAATGCAGTAGCACTTTCAAAAAGTGTACCAAAAAGCGTGATGTATGGTCTGAATCTGCAGTTGTGCAATCAGATATTATAGAGAAACAACTTTATTTTACCCACATGAATATGGGACCACCATAACTGGAAAGGTATGGCCAGAGAAATTCTGGGTAAAGCAGTCAGAAACCTGGAACCAGCTCCAAATACCCAATACCCAAATGCTTTTACATTGTTCTGGCAATAGAAAAGKGACACAGCAAGGATGTAAATTGGGGTAAAGGGGTTGCTTTGTATCATATCTACACTAGTTGTTGTGGCTCACTATTTAATTACTTAAGATAAACATACTACCACCAATCAAACCCAAAGAAAGACTCAGGGCTACTCAGGACTCTCTGAAGAAAGCCAAGTTCCAAGCCTTATTCAAAGGGAAGCAACTGTCCTGCTCTGAAGGACTTTTTTGAATTACGTCTCCCAAAAAGAAGGAGCAACTGTATAATCACAGAGCCCTTAAAACAGGYAAAATCTGCCTGGTGGAGTGAAATCAAATCTTGAGTCAGTTTTASGAGGAGTAGAAACTTTGGGCAGAAACATGCTAAATTTTGGGCAATGGTCCTGTGGCWTCTTAAATAATGTACATGAAACTAATTTTTAGGACTATAGCTTTCTGTAGGACTATATGTGCTTTCTCTGTCAGCGAAAATGGACTCAAGTCAACAAAAGGGCATGTGACCCCTGCCTGCAGAATTTGGCCCACCAAGTATTGGTCCAATCAGTTTTCAGGATTAAGCATAGACCTCACTGATGCTGACAAGAAAAGTCATGCAGTACATTCTGCCTGAACTGAGCAGCCTTTTTATATTATGTTTGATAAACAAAAACTCATTATGGATGGAGTGAATGGGAAACACCAATTTTCTGCTTCAATTCATTGTAAGAATTTCTTTGARCCTGACCTTTGGAACAAGGATCTAGGGAACTGATTGTTCAGAACATATGAAACYGGGAATAAATTCCAGATTTAAAGGACCCCTATGAGTTTCACAGCAGTCCAAGCTACATCCTGGCATTAGGACAAAGGAAACAGGACACCCCAAAGACAATGAAGCTTGTTGAAGATACTTGTGAAAAAGTAGTTCTGACTCCATTAAACGAGTGTCACTTCTTTAACCAATAAATAGGAACTATTAATTTTTTACAAGTTATTCACACATCAAAAAATAGAAAAAAGAGCAGCAGCAGATACTGGAGATTCAGTCTTTCCTCTAAGTGGCACAGGTGAAGAGCAAGTCCCTTGTATGGAGTTCAAGCATTTCCCTCTCCTGGGAGGCCCCCTGTCTTTGGTGCAAACGCCCCCAAAGTGGGGGACTCTCCTCTTATTTAACCTTGCAGCCAAGAGCTTAAAAATCCCTTTCTGTCCCGGCACAGTAGCACAGAGCAACATTCTCTTAGTGCAAGGYTCTCCCTCTCGTGGCGACAGTGTTACCTACTTCAACTGTTGCGTTCCTCAAAAGCTTTACAAATCAGAAAACAAGTGCAAAAAGGAGCTGAATATAAATGCTGCCGACCACAGAAATGTGAGACCATTGCTTGCATTAGCCCTGGAAGCCTACTTGGTCAATAGGAGATGGGAAATGAAAGTAATAACGAAAACCATATATTAGAATAAAGCTAATATTTGGACAGAGTCTTCCCTTGATGTTTATATCATTCAAGGAAAGTTGCCAATGCAAGAACCTATGGAACTGTAAAGTTGATATCACCTCCTGTTTTGTCTCTCCTTAGAAAAGCAGAAAATATGCACATATGAAACGAGTTTCTTAGAACATCACAATTCTCAAGGTCAGTATTTCTTCAGAGAATGAAAAAGAAAGGATACATGTTCCAAAAAAAAAGCAAGATTTCTGGAATCACAAATGACTGACTGTCTTTTATGTAGAAGATATGTTAAAATAGTGTTCACCAGCTGATTATTTTGTTAGTTTCACTTTCCCTTAGGCAATTGTATCTGTACACACTGCGTTCTAAAAGTACAATCTCTAGTGTGGATAATCTACATGTTTGGTACCATCCTGTTTGTAAAACCACTTCTTAGCCTAAAAATATAAACTGTAAACTGTATAACATGCAAAATGAATTGAGGTGTTTAAAAAAGCATTAGGAAAAATAAAAGGCAACAAAGAAATTAAATCAAGAAACACGTTAAACTAGTATTTATGCTAAATGAATTACTGAACCTTACAAAGGATTAGCAGGGCAAGTGTGGAATGGGTATGCAGCCATTTAAATGATCTGGTATTCTCAGTCAAGTGAGAACACTCTCTACAAAAATATGTATGATTCAGCATTCAGTCAAAGGAAAAGGCAAAGAGCATGGTCAGAAAATGTGGACCACTGAATCAGCACTCCRTTGCAGCAGCTAACTGGAATTAATTTGGGAAATGGCACCTGTTTGGCTACATGGGACAAAGCCCATCCTTCATGTAATAGAGTAATCTAGATTTGCTACCTGTGTAATTGAGGATAGTCTCCTCCTTCCCTTACAAATGAGTACACACAGAGTAAAGAAAAGCCAGACTCAGAAATCACTGCTGGAAGACCATAACTTTTTAACTGTGAGTAGAAAGAAAAAGAATGTGGTAGTGGCCTCCACGTACGTGCAAATGGCAGATGACAGGAGACTGTAAGGAATGCCTGCACTTGATGATTCTCATTCTTGAAGTTGTCATTTTAATATCCCAAGCTGTGGTATTGGTAACTCTTGCCCTCTCTTCTCACTCCAAAATAAATTTATTGATTTGCAGTGACACAGACTTGCTCATTATCAATGAAAACATGGCTTGTAGCTGATGTGACCAACTCTGTGACCATTTCTTCCAGTCTTCAGAGTCAGGAGAAATGAGACAAAATAAATACCTCCTCCACAATCCTCATCCACTTGATTTTGCACATTTTTATTTAGGAGTGATATGTTATCGACCAGAGGAATGAAGGTCAGCCAAATTAGATGTACCTGAATTAAAAAATCAAATATAAATTTCCATGCTGTCATAAGTTTGCACTCTTACTAATTTTGAATCAAGACTTGCTGCCTGGGCCATCTGTTGCAAGATGAGAATACAGAAAGGACACCCAAAGTCATGAGGCTTGGGTGTCAATCAGCTGTCCCTGGGCTATCTGGATCTAGATGTTGACATATCCCYAGTGACATTTTTTTCAGCAGCTCTGTGGTGACAATTAAAATCCAATGAGATTGACCCAAGATTCAAACTCAACAGGAATGTGCTATGAAGATGGTAATCGGGACATCCACCTTGAAAAACTTATGAACCGAAACTAAAACTTTCAGAGGTTGTTTTCATTTGAAAAAGGGATGATCAAGTGGATAAGTAAGGATCTAATTGGAATATATTAATAGTGGTGGATGGAGGTATTTCTTAATCAATTCCTGGCCACATTCTGCTTTACTATACAGAGAACAATATTTCTTTTACCCCACCCCAGTGCAGAGGATAATTTTAGGAAATCTTAAAAAATTTAAAAAACAGAACTTGGAAGAAATGAAAGACCATTTTCGGCATCTTTCTCCAAGGCTAGGAATGGAAAAGGAAAGTCTGACATACACTTTTACAAATGAAATAACAGGACATCTTAGAGGAGAGCTAATAGAGAACCTTAATTGTCTTGATTAATTGTTCTTCTGATATGAAAGGGTAGCAGGGAACAATCTCTAATTTTTTGTAGAGCCTAATACTGTTTTACCTTTTCATTAAAAAAATTACTTTTCTACATCTTACTACATAGAGATTTTAAAAAAAGCCTGAAAAAAATGCTTGTAAAGACAATAAAGAAACCAACAATATGAAAAAGCACAATAGAGCTGTAATAATTATTGGTAAATGCTTCARATAGCTGCAGCAGTTGATTGGGTTGTGAATGATACATGTGAAAAGTTATTTTTCTATGATCGTAGGCAGATGCAAAAGTTAAATGATTATACTATGTATATATATTGATATAGAATTGCTATATATATTGGGTACTGTATGTTCTAGCTTTCAGAAATACTGTATTGTAGTGTACTGTACTTAACTAAGCAGATCTAAATAGCAACTTGTCATTTTCCATGAAGTCACTAGTACTGTTAACAAAAACCAAAAAGTCTATTTTCTCCAGTAAAAGAAATACATACTGTTACAGTCACAGACATTTTGACTATAGAGAGACAATGTACATTTAACCAAAGGAAAACCCCAAACCAAAATAAAAACCTCACCCCAAAATCAACCAGCCAAAACTGTTGCATTATTGACTTATTCAAAAGGGGAAGGGATATGCCACCAATCTAAGAAGAAKAATAAGGATATACACTCACATTTTTATGACTGAAATGAAAGAAAACAAATATCCCCCCAAATCTTCATTTACCCTTTCTGGAGCAAGGAAAATCCSCTATTCAGGCAAAAGAGTTAAAAGAATAAAACACTACTTTCGGGGCCAGCATGATACCAAAGGAGGAAGCTGTAGCTAAATATACTTACTCATCCCACTAACTAAATGGGTGCAAAATGGGTTCTAGAAATCCTGCAGTTCTCATGGATTACACACTGAATAATCTTACTGACCAGTTTCTTTTCCTTCTCAGTATCTACTAGTCTTCTAGACACACTAACAATGGTCCTGAAAAGATTTTGGCAAAGACCAAAGGAGGAAAAGTTGTTATTTTTTAGTGACTGCACATTTGGAATGGATTACTCAGATTACATGTAAAGATATTCATAATCAACATGTTTCAGAGTACATGAGGTGGGGAAAGAGCTGTTTGAYATGGTGCTTTGGAAACTAAAGTCCCCAAACCTGGAATATTTTAGAGCCCATCAATATACTGTGCTGCTAACTATTTAAAGACTTGGTAATTTTTTACTGTTCTTTTTATGGGAGCAAACAGGCAGGTAATTTTGCTTCTCTTTTATTCCTTTGTCAAGTAAACATGTTGAAATTCAATGGAACTGAATGATTGAACTCAACCATATTGTTCCAGAGCTGTCATCCCCCATGGATGCCTAGCTATGCGAGTGAGGCCTACTGAGATAGATTGTTTTATTTATTTTGTGGCTGAAAGACCACATAAGGCTCTGAGAGGCATACTTGAATCTTCTTTTCAGAAAGGGCACTCGCAAAAATACACTGGACCAAATTTGGGCCTCACATTTTCAATGAGGGCAAATATCTAATTTGGGCAAACATCCATTAAATAAGAGCATTTGGCTAACAATGCTTTTTTATGAATATATGTGTGCATATGCAGTGTATCAGTAGTGAACTTTTCATTATTAGAGTCATGTACCAATGCTCCACAGTTAATGTGGAAATTCTTGTTTCATCTAAACCYTTCCCTGCATCTAAACCATGCATTTTCACACACTCAAAGAATCTGTAAAGCCAGGAAGAGATAACTGCTCTCCCCCTGCACATGCACTCATCCACATGCACACTCAGACATACAACCACACACACACATGCCATATAATTTGATTTTACTCAAAGATCCCAACAGCCTACATGAAAATGAAAGTAAAGGACTTCAAGAGAAAAATTAAAAGGAAGTTGGGCAGTTGGGTGAATGTAATCATGCTTCTTGAATGTGATAATCCTCTCTAATCAAGTATATATTCAACATAAGGGTTTAACTTTTAGGGGGCTTTGTAAAGATTAATGAAGAATATGGCAATATCCAGGTAGCAAAAAGGAGCAAAATGAAATAGAAAAGATACTTATTTAACATATAGATCTCAGCTCTCCTGTCCATTTTGAATGAACAAGATCTCAGAAAGATATGTCTATTTTCTAGGAACAAGATCTCAGAAAGATATCTGTCCATTTTGTAGGAACACTGAAGAATCAGACAGTTGAACACAACAGTAAGTATCAAACTCAGCTCTGCACATTCCTCCAGAGCCACTGTGAACTTGGCAAAAAATCACCAACAGGTCAACAGTAAGAAGTGTGAACACTGTAGAAGTCTGCAGCTCTGTCCAGAAAATACGTAAAGAAGGCTTTGCTTTGCTACACTGGTACAAGATTTTTCAGCAGGAAAAGCTCCAGTGGGGAACTCATGAAAGCATATGGGCTGCTGTAATACCTAAATCCAATCTGACAGAGAGAWTTTATGAGGGATGCTTGGGATGTGGCTGCATGGCTGTAAAGGAAATTTTGCAGCTCAAAGAAGGCTCACGTGCAAATGAAGTTTGCATGAGGAACGAAAACAAGAATGTCCCTATGGACTAAGCTGGGTAGAAATTCTCACATGTGATGGGATATTGGTAGTTATTTTGAGTGTGCGTTGCTGCAGCAAAAGGGTATTTTTTAGAATATGCTTTTCTTAAAAGGAATCACAGCTAAACTATTAATAGGGGCTGTATTTATCTGCAGTGACACGCATGAAATCCTAAAACTGCCAATATATGTTGCACTGATAGAAATTTAGAACCCATGTTGCACTGATAGAATTTATCACTTGAAAGTAGCTTTTCACTGGACTTCTCTCTCATGAATTTCCCTGGCATTAGAAARGTTGAAGTCAAATCACACAGCCTTACCCCTTATTATTAATTTGGTTTAGGAAGAGCATTTTTTCTCTGGATAAAAATCCAGTGTTTTACAGGAAGCTGATGTCAACCAACCCAATCAAAAGTAGATCACTTTGGAAGAGGAATAAACTTGTAGCTGTAATTGAAGGTAAGGAACAGTGGAGAAGCACTATCCAATGTGAAGATACCATTACACCTCGCTAATATTCCTTTACTTCTTCCCTACCCTTTCAAAGAGGAAAACATAACATAATTTGTAAGAAGGGAGTGTTTTAGATGAAACCTTGCTACCAGACACCAAACATAAGTACACTTTGTACTGCTCAGATGCATTCCTGCTTTACAGCAATTGTTGATGAAGCCTGTAGTGTATTCAAGGCTGTAGTGTATTTACTTCCCAAGGAAGTACCTTAATGCTCTTTGCTTTTTGAAAAATACTAGTGGACAAATATTTAAGTTGGGCATTAAAATACAGTTAACAAAGTGTTTAGAAGTCTCCACAGTGGGATCTGGTGAAAAGGAAGTTGAAGGTGAACCTCACTCTCTCTAAAACTAACAGRAAGGAGGTTGTAGCAAGAAGGGGATCGGTCTATTCTCCCAGATAGTAAGTGAGAGGATGAGAGGAAATGGTCAGAGAGTGTACCAGAGGAGGGTTAGATTAGATATTAGGAAAAATCTCTTCASTAAAAGGGAGGTAAGGCATTGGAGCAGGCTGCCCAGGGAACTGYTGGAATCACTGCYCCTGGAAGTGTTCAAAACACGTGTGGATGTGGCACTTGGGGACATGGTTGARTGGAGGGYATGGCAGAGCTGGGTTAACTACTGGACTCAGTGATCTCAGAGGCCTTTTCCAACATGAATAATTCTATGGTTTTATGATTGGTTTGCTTGTCCAGTGTTACACTCCATTTCCCAGTGGAAACATGAGGTGTTTCTTTGGGCATACGTGCTTGTGCACAAAATCTCACTTCACTGACTACAGGTAAAGTCAGTGAAATTCACGTRGATCTGGTGGTGGAAATTCTGATCATGTGTAACATTATAGCAGCACAGTTCTGCTTATCTTGAGCTGRTCTCTTTAMTTTTAAAAGCTATTRATGAACAATTCYTGGGGAAACTGGCATTTAAAAACCAYGACTTATTTTTCTCCTGATATGACTCTGCTAGAATGATGTGTAGAATATGTTTGATTCCTTTTATTTTAAAATAAACCTAGAAACTCTTAGTTGAGTTGCCAATTGCAGCCTGAATAGYGAATTAATGCACATTATGGGTTCAATTTAATTTTTAATCTTATTTGCAGTACATCAGTCAACTCTGCTTCTCCTACACTTGGACCCTCTCTTAATGCCTCTGAGTCAAACACTACTGCAGATGCCAAAATGCAAAAAGATTAGCAACTCTGCTAAATATATAATGAAAAAATATCTATTAATATTTAACTTTGGTTTTTTTTTCACTAGAAACATAGTTTTAAAATCAAAATTATCTAACTATCCTATTAATTATAAACATTAACTCAAAGAGGGTATTTGTCCAGATACGGGCAGACCTGCATAGGGAAATAATTATTTTGTTCACCAAAATTYTGCATTTGTATAACTCTGCTCTTTCCACCTTAGTTACTCCTGATATGTCGCAGAGGGGAATCAGAAATAAAAACAATGAATGAATAATATTTTCTCTATTCTTASAGGCACTAATCTAATTGATTAGTTATCAGCACTGGGAGTAATTAGATGGGTATACAGTAATACCTAACACAKCTTGTTTCTCATTTACATATTTCTTTAGAAAAACAAAATCAAGATTCCCTCTTGTGTTGCCTTAAAACAATAGATCCAAGAGAGTTAAGTATTCTTATTTTTCAAACAGATTGTCTYCCTTGTGGACCAAATTTCTCTGTTTTATGCTACAGAAAGCATAACCTGCCTTTTAGTTTTGTTGGTTTGAAGAATTTGCCCATACCTAAAACTCTGCATATTTCCCAGCTTAGTGGTGTGTGAAAATATGGGGGCTCCTTTGCTCTGGCAGAAATGAACTGGATCACTGAGTAGCTTTAGATGAAACTAGATGAGAGCTTATCACTTTTTGCATGACAAATAATGTAAACAGCAGCAACAACACTGACTTGGCGTGGCCAGAACCAGCCCTTGGTGGACATGCATCCAGCATTTGGCCACTTGTCTGTCCTACTGGCCACGCTGCAGAAACTTGGCACTTTCAGCACCTGTCCCTCTGCAAGGCCTTTCTACCTGCATTTGGTTTCTGTCAGCCTGACTGTCAAGTGTTGGGAAAGGTGTTCAATGCATTTGCAAACTCGAGACTCCAGACTCAATGCATTATCTGTAGTTTCCTTCACAAGCTTTTATTTCAGCAGAACTGTGATTGCTTAGGGGCCACATCTTACTGAAGACAAATCTTCTGGGAGCAGAATAGGCTCAAAACCTCTCAGGGCCAAGTTCTTATCGCATTACACCTATTTAATTTATTTTCACAGCCAGCATAAAAACAAATCAAGAAACATGAAAATGTGAATGTGAAAAGCAACTATTTTGCTTTAGGCTGATCAGATACTGCTTCAGGCAGGCTATCTGCTGACTCTTTACTATCATGTTTATTCCAATAGYTCAGAGGAGCTGGATGCTGAATTGAAATGGTTGACTACCAAGGTCTAGTTTTTCTTGGCAGAACAACCAGCAGGTGCTAATTTGATATTATCATAGAATCATAGAATGGTTTATGTTGTAAGGGTCTTTAAAGATCATCTAGTTCCAACCCTCCTACCATGGCAGGGGACCTTCCACTAATCATGTTACTCAGAGCATCCAGCTGGTCTTGAACACCTACGGTCCACACCTTCTCTGGGCAACCTGTTCCAGTGTCTCACCACTCTTATTGTGAAGAATTTCTTCCTAATATCTAACCTAAMCCACTTAAGGCCATTCTCTCCAGTCCTATCCCTACATGGCCRTGTGAAAAATCTATCTCCAGCCTTCTTGACAGGTACTGAAAGGTTTCCCTGGACCCTTCTCTTTTTCAGGCTGATGCATTTTTTTCCTTTTGATCAGTAAGTAATTTTCAGCAGTGAGAGCTGGAGAATTTCCTTAGGACAGGACTATCAGAAGGGTCACAGATGTCAGCATACTGAACATCTGATTATGCTTGAAATGGTTTGGTTGCTTCTGATTTTGGACTGGACTCATTACCCCTGCGAAGAACATGTTTTCTATCTTCTCCCTATGGGATTTGTTTTCATTSCTAAGGGAGAGAGGAGATGTTGGGACAATATTCACTAAAGGCAAGACATTTTCCTCCACCATGTGAATGATCCAGTGTTAATCAAGTATCTCAAGGCCAAATGAACTCAGTCAGTGGGATTGGTAAGAGGTGGGGGTGCTGATTGTATGTGSGTTATTACCCAACACTCCTTTGGATGAAAGAGAAACCAAAAATAGATAAATGGGTTCCCCTTGGCCTCCTTAATCTTAGAGCAAAGGGAAATCTCATTCACTTAGAAAGTCAATTGAATGCCACTCTCCACTGTTACCTTACTGTGAACTTGAGCTGTTTTTGAAGGTAGAAGCATAGGTCAGAAGTGGTTAGTAGAAGCATGATGGATGTTGAGAAAGTGTCCCTAGCACAGCTCCTGCAAAACATCTACATCCGTTTCCYTTAAGAGAGGAGAGACCAGATGGAAATATCATATTACAATTTACAGACTGGTGTACTGTRCTGCTATGTTCCCATTATTTAGGAATTGTGCCTGCCAGTCTTCTGCAAGAGATTACTGTAGAACCTCCCTAAAGCACATGCCCCAGGCACACACAGGGACACACTCTGGAGCTGTCCTCTCCTTGCTAATCAGCAGACACTGAGCTTGTGGTCCTGCATTCCTTGTGGATTCAGCTTCCCAGAGAGAAGCAAAATGGGCAAGAGAAGTTAAATTTTGGTTCTCTGATTTGTGATTTCATATAGTACAAGAATAAGAGTGATTCWGTGAATGACAACAAAATAAACTTGAAAAGGAATCATTTCAACAATGTGGTATTTAACCTGAGGAACTCACTTCCACAGGACAGAATGGAGGCCACCTAAGAATTAATTAACTAGATCTTTGAAGAACAAKGAGAATTATCTGCCACAATATATAATTTTTATATGGGATAAAAAGGTAAAGTCATAAATTATGATGTCTTTAGATTATAGGCAAATACCTATTTTATTTGTATTTGTRTGTATTTTATATGTAGAAATAGCTAATGAGGATTATATAATAAATCTTCTCCTATAGGCTTATTGCTTGTAATAATCCAACATAGGTCTTTCATCTTCATTGAAATCATCTCTAACTGGCCACAAGGCAGAGATGCAATACTGGGTGAGATGGACCACAGGGGAGATTTGCTCWGCCCAGTCCTACATTTCCAATTCACTTCACCAGCCTGAGCAGCAGTAAGAGAAGGCACTTACTTCTCATTCACTCTAAGGCTTCCTTTATTGCACTTTTTCCTTGAAGAGAGGCCTAGACTTGTAAGCTTCAATTTATGTTCCATTTGATGCCCTTGTCCGTTACCAAAGCAATATAAAGAGAGCTTTRGGGAAAGTGAGAATCAAGCTCAAGGAATGCAGGATATTGCATGTTTCAACAAAAGCATATGTGCTACAGTCTGCATTTTCTCATCTGTATCATTTCATCGAGTGTTTTGAAGGAAGCCTTTCAAGCATACTGAGATAGATTTGCTCAAACATTGTAGCAGTTTCCAGATCACCGTGACTGGTGATCATTCTTTCTAAGGCATATTGAAGCAATACATGAAGCTTGAATMTACCTGTAACATTCAGATATTACAGTTGTTTCCAAGTAACGAATAAGTATTTCAAAGATGAGAGGAAGCATTGCTAAAAAGACTCTAACATTCTTAAAGATAAAGGGATCTGTGTTTGATCTTTTAAAATCATAGTGRCCTGACAAGCACTTTTAGCTACATTTGCAGTCATGCTGCAAGWTRCTCCATGTTTTACAAGATCAAGTCYCRATGTYCAACAAAATCAGTTTATAATACAGGCAGTCATTTTTGAAGGCCTTGGTCTAAATTCACTGACAAGTGTTTCAGAATTCAATCTAGTATGTCTTAGCTTTACTTTAAGAACTATGTTTTCTTTTTTTAATTGGCATCATTCATTCATTCATTCATTCATTCATTCATTCATTCATTCATTCATTCATTCACAACTTATCTTTAATTCACTTCAAATTTATTAGACCTTTTAAAAAATTTGTGTTTCAAAGATAATATTTTGATTTAGGGAGAGATGAAAATGAAAGGATTAAAATTTGGATAGKACTTGGATTTTGGTGGATGTAAACCTTGGTTCTTATATCCTGYTTACTGGCATATCTCTTCTGGTATYAGRAAWATATTCCAGAATATGCTACATCTTGACTACAGTTCACCAGGTTTAGAATGGCAAATTAAACAGCTTTTCCCCAGACCTCAGATGACAAATGAGCAGGTACATATTTTTAAGATGGCTAAAATTCTTCACTAGCTCCTCATATGGGAAAATATTCTTTGATGCTAAAGATCTCAGAAAAAAACCCTCCTAAAGATCTTAGAAAAAGCTTCCTTTCCCCAGAGAAAAACCATAAATCTTTTTGTTTAGCTTCACCTTCCTCATTTTCTTCCACACCCTTGTCTCCTTTCCTGTATAGATTTAGTGTGTCTAAATGGCAGATATAATTTCTCCCTCTCTGTGTCTTGGGTTTTGTCTTTTCACTCCTTGGTTTACAGGCCAGCATTGCTTTTACCAGTGTGGTTATTAGAACAATATTTTTAAACTAACTTGTGCTCCTTCTCCAGCCCCTTGAATTACCCATACAAATTGGTAACAAAGATATTACCATATAAAAGACTCAACTGCCCTGGTGCTCACCTCCAAGTCTCTCTATCTGGGCTTCAGCATTTAGGATCTGCTGAACAATACCTTGCAGGGTACAGAAAGATTCTGAGACTGAACCACCTGTCAGGTTTTTTTTTCCCCAAATAAATTGTAATGGAACAGGCATAGAACATATGGATGAAGTTATCTGTGTTGAATCACAGACATCTGATAGAGAAGCCGCAGGTGTAAAGAACACATGAAATTGTATATGGAGATCTACCAAATGCATACTCAGAAAATTGTCCAGCATAAAAGAATSTCTCATGTGAAATGCTCAGTGTTCACAAGCAAAAAGTTTTGTAAACTTAAGAAAGCTGAAGTTAAATATAGACACAAGTGAAAGCTAAACTAGCAATTTTTCTTTTTTTTCTTTTTGCATATTTTTGTTAGGTGCTTCTTCTCTGCCTAAAATATGAAGTCCAGAGTGCAGTTGGTGTAAGTCCTCATAYTGATTTCAAGCAAGACAAAGATAGTGTCAGACACTGATCCAACTGAACTAAGGACCTACGTACTTTGGGAGTTGGCTTTGGGGAAAAAATTCTTACACAGACACACAGAAGACAGCTAGGGAGAACACCAGTCCAAACACAATAAAACAAAATACAAAACACCAACATATGCAGATCAGGAATCAATCTTYCACACTGATCCTACATTCCTTGCATAGCTTTGTCCATGCAGAGAATGTGGGATGTGGCCCTTCAGTCASACGTTTTTGCAAATGAAGGGAAGATTCTTTGCAATGGTAACGTTTTAAGTTGTTTTGGCATCAGCACAAATTATCAGGGGCAGGATCAGATTCCCACACAAATATGGAAGCTCTCTAGCGAGCAAGGCAGGGATGAGAGAACAATACAGTAGATTAATTCTTGTCCAGTGACCAAAAAGAAGGGAAATCCTAGTTATTACACACTTCCAAAACTTTCATTACTTTTTCAAAGAAGAAAGACTACAGTTTATATCATCCCCAAAATCYAGGGAACATTGCTAGAAAAATCTCTTTCTCAAAAGGAACCGTCCTTCAGCAGAAATAAATTCTGAGATGGAACCAAAAAAGAAACAACAGAAGCTTGGTAAGAGCCAAAAAGAGAACCATGTAATTCAAAAAACAAAGTAGCAGTCCAAATGATACTGCAGGATGCACAAACACTAGTAGATAATCTCACAGATGACTTCACAGAGCCCCTCATCGACCCAGGTAATTCTTGATTCCATTAGAAAAGAGAGAGAATAATACTAGAAAAGAAAATTAAGAAAACATCCTTCCTCTTTTTTAAAATAAAAATCAAGATCATCTCCCCTTCCCCCCTCTATCTGGAAGCAGGTTAGCTAACCTTAACAGTCTCAATTTAAAATAAAATATATATTTTTATATATATTCATATATATAATAAAAGAGAAGATATTAGTGGCAGTGTATGCAAAACAAAAAAGAAAACAAAGAAAAATTACTTTTAACAATCTCACTTTTTTTGTTTTTTTACACAAATACTGTTGTAAATATATTAAAAAAATCAGCATTCTATCTGGTAAACGTCACTTTTGCCCCTCTATAAAATTTTGAATTAAAAAAGTCCCAAGAACTCTTTTTTTTTAGTTATTATTCCCCTCCCCTCCCACCCTCTATTCCTCTTTCTTCCACAAGAATAAATCCTGATGCAACTTTTTTTTTTTTTGCAAAGATTGTGGGAACTAACCCTTCTCTTGTACCTAGATCCATAGGTTGCAACCTCTGATATCTTTGATTTTCCTCTGTGTTTCTCTTTGCCTTCTGTGAAAGTCCCTCTTGATTGTGCTGAGGCCCTGTGCTCAGCGAAGACACTGAATAAATTACAAAAAAGCCACCGTTGCTCGTTGTCTGAATCTTCTTGGTTTCTGCTATAAGGTGGTGGTGGTGGTACGAGAAAAGCAGTGGGGAGGGTGCGCCAGACAGCGTGGGATGGAGCAGAATCCAGGTGAGGAACCTCTGATTCTTTTTCCTCACCCTGCAGGGACTCCACACTATCCAAGCCACACTGCCTCGCATTGCCCTCAGCCCTTTTGTGTGTTTGTGGATGCGTGTGTGTGTGAGAAAGCAGACACGTGGTGGAAACCAGCAGGGCCTTGTTTCCTCTGGTTGCTGCTCAACCAGAAGCAAAATATTCCACAGTTCTAACTGGATACTGTGAAGTCCAAAAGCGGTCAGCAATGTGAATCATGTCCATTGAAACACTGCAAGCGGTGTACTTATAATGACAGTAGGCCTTGTAGATTTGTAATATATTTTGTTTTGTTTCTTTTTTTGTAGTGCTCTTCACAAGTGAGAAAAAAGATTTTTTTTATTATTTTTCTGTCTGTTTTTTAAATTTTTTTTTGTGGTTTTTTTTTTGTTGTTTGCTTTTTGTAGTAAAGAAGGGTTGTATTTAGAGGCCAGTAGCTAGAGATCCAACCAGTGGAGCTCATGAAGCACTACCTGGCCTTAAGGCCACCATCCAAGGGAGGTTGGGAAAATTATTATTCACCCAGCCTCCGGAAATGTAATGTACCAGCAGGCAAAAAACAGTTCTTCATGTAGTACAAAAAAACAACAAAACGAAATGAACCCAAAAAAAGGAGGAAAATAAAGGTAAAAATGAAACAAAAATAATTTCTTAAATTCTAGTGCCATAGCTTTTTTTTGTTGTTGTTGTTGTTGTTTCTAATTTTGTTGTTCATAACAAAGAGAGAGAGAGAGATTCTACTTATCCGTCTGACACATGCATCCTCATGTGGTCGTTGAAATGCTCGATTTGGTCAAACTTAGCTGGACAGACAGAGCAGACGTACGTGGTCCCCTCCGTGCAGGCCACCACGCCGGCGGGGACAGCCCTCGCGCCGGYGCCGGTGGCTCCGGGCGTGCCGTTGGTGGCACTGTGCAGAGCCACATGCCTCTCCAGCAGGGTCTTGTGGGAGAACTTCTTCTTGCAGATGTAGCACTCGTAGGATTTCTCCCCGCGGTGGAGACGCATGTGCACATTAAGGGAGCTCTTCTGGGTGAAGCGCTTGTTGCAGATGCTGCACTGGTAAGCCCTCACGCCAGTGTGTGTCACCATGTGTTTGATTAGGTAATCCTTTAGAGAGAAGGAGCGCCAACAGATGCTGCATTGGTGTGGTTTCTCACCTGCCCGTTACCAATGAGAGAGAGAGAGAAAAAGACAAAAAAAAAAAAAAATCGTAAAATTAAACCAGTTCGGTAGAACTCTTTGAAACAAACTAATGGTAAATCTCATGGGGGTCTTGGGAGAGGTGCTCTGGCTAACAAAGGGCAGGTCTGCTCATCAGTGTGTTTTGATACACAACACCTGCAACCAGAGGTTTCAAAATGCTTTACAAAGGGGAATGTAGATATTCCCTATCCACATACAGTAAAAAGGAGGTCAGGTAATTTTTTCAAGTTCACATAGTAGGCACTGATAAAGACAGCATTACAGTTAAAAGGTCCTGGCATCTACACCCAGTTTTGATGGCACAACCTCTCCTGTCKGTGCTCTTGCCTTGCTCCTTGTGCTCATTTTAGACAGGAAGGTCTCAGCCACACTTCTTTAGCTTTTGGTGCCTCTGTTTCCCTACTGGCATGCAATACTAACAGGGACAAAGCCAGTGATTACCAGACAGCTACCCTGTGTCAGACTCATTTCAGTCAAATTGCTTTAAATTTTTAAGGAGAGGAATGCCAGAGATTGTCAGAGAATCCAACACTTTTTAAGAGGTTTACATTTGTTGCTCCCTTTTCTGGTCAAATACATATCTGAAGCATGTATAAAGAGTTCCTGAAAAGGGAACCACCATTGCCTAGGCCGGCCAGCACCATGCAAAGGGCAAACTAACAGATAAACTTCCAGTGTACAAGACAGGAAACTTATTTAACTGGCAGCCAATTCATTCAAAACACATTATGAGGTAAACTAGAGATATAAAATACTTATATRATCTTCTACATTGCCTTGTGTGCCCAGGACTGCTGTAAAACTGACTATGGAAACTCATATAAYTGAACTCTGATCATGTTGAGACAAACCAGTGACTACCAGGATGAACTGGGAAAAATACTTAGCTGAGMACATATGACTGTTTTGTTCAGACTATTCTTAAAATCTCCTCATGCTCAGTTATTCTGAAAGACAAGGCCATGATCTCATGTTTTATAGTATGAAGCAATGTTTGCATGATACACTGCTGCACTGATTATGTAGATAACCACCAACACTCTGAATGCCCCATCAAAAGYTACTTTTAAATTTGCTTTCTGAATCCCTTATGGTATATTTCAGGTGTAGTAATTCATCAWCCCCAAAGCTGCCAGGGATAGAGATGGTACCATAGCTCTGTAACAATCAAAATGATCCTCTCTTTCACTGACTGAGAAAATTATTTTCCTGTGGTTATTCAACAATTTCCCCTCTAGCAGAGAACTACTTTTTTTTTTTTTTTTTTTTTTTCCCTCCACAGACATGCTGCTTCCTTCTTCTTACAGTCTGTTTGGCACTGTTTTAAATCCTGAAGAGTCAATCTTCAGGGACCATGGCATGCCTGTGGTAATATATAATTCACTCTTCATACAGTGAGATTACAATATGTTACTTATATTCAATTTTAATAGGAGGTAATTAGTATGGACTAGATGTGAAGGACCTACTTTTTTATCTCCCCAAGTCTCTGTTTCTTTATATWTCATGGCTTGCATGTATGATGATACCATCCATGAATCCAATCCACTTGCTGCTCTTGTACTTGAGATTACTTTGTCCCTTTCTTGTGAAAGACACTTGGYCAAAACACTAAATCCTTACCTTCCTGATGCCTTTGCCACACACAGGGCTGTGCTGAGTGTAAAGAGGCCAACATGCTTGAAACATGATGTGGAAAATGATGGTGTGTCTGTTAGAATAACGTCTGATTCACTTACTAGAGACTGATTGTATTTAGGGAGCTCATTTTTGCCTGGGGCAATATATGTCCCAGAGTTTGTAATAAGTTGGTCTCCTCCACTCTAGACCTTGTTAAGATGATGCTATAAAAACACCTAATTTTTTTGCCTGCACATGTTTCTAGGATACACTGGGTTGTGGCTTTTTAATCTTAGCTTCAAAGCCTTMCTGGGATTTCTCCTCTCCAAAGAATCAAAAAACTTGAATTTTTCTTTTTTGTATGCAAATAGTTGTGCTTCCTCAGTTAAGATTCTTTATTCCCATGATTCTTCATCTTCAAGTCAGAGAAAAATTTTCTCAGTCAATTAATTGTGCATATTCTTCCTTTAGCTTCTTTATTTTGTATTTGGCTGGTATTGGACAGCAATATGGGATGGTTAGAACCACAGAATCATACCATATCCTGAGTTGGAAGGGGGAAGAAGCAGCATCAGTGCCTGGCCATGTCCCCTTGGCATGCCTTTTCCAGCCCTTGTGTTCCTGGTGCTGTAGTCTACCCTTAATGTACGCTTGATGCTGACACTGAGGTCACAGAATCATAAAACCCTGAGTTGGAAGGGACTCACAAGGATCAYTGAAGTCCACCTCCTGGTCATGCACAGCACCACCCCAAGAATCACWCCATGTGCCTGGGAGCATTGCCCAAGAGTCTCTCAGACTCTGTCAGGTTTGGTGCTGTGACCACGCCCGTGGGGAGCCAGCTCCAATGCCCAACAACCCCAGCCAATGGGTGAAGAACCTTTTCCTAACACCGAACCTAAATCTACCCTGAGGCAGGTTCATGCCATTCCCTCGTGTCCTATCACTGGACAAGAGAGATCAGTTCCTCTGTCCCTGCACTTTCCCCCATGAAGAAGCTGCAGACCACTATGGGGCCTCCCTTCAATCTTCTCCAGGCTGAACAAGCCAAAATGASCTCAGCCACTCCTCATATGACTTCTTTTCATTACATCACCATGGGTGACCCAAAATAGAAAGGTGTGGCTGCAGCCTTTCCAGATTTTACAACAAGGAAGCAAAGAGATATATTTGACTGTGTTTTGAAGGGGATATTTTTCTGAACAACACTATCTATGTAGCATGTTAGCTACTCACAACAGAAAGAGAGAGAACGTAAACAGACACAAAGGTAATCTTGGGATTCAGGACTCTTGATCCTTGCAATAATWCATTTTGTACCAGTCCTGAGAAGTTGATCTTTTTGTGTATGTACATGTACATGTCTGCCTTAGCTGTCTAAAGGAGTTTTTCATTTAAGTGATAAATACAGGTAAATAGAAGTTAAAAGTTTACATATGCACATGGAATTGAAGCCTATTGCATACAACTGAGAGGCATGACCTACATTCTTCCCATACTTGGGGCAATTTTTCCAGGTTCTCTTCCATGTATCACAAATCCAGCATTTATTTTAAGATCTGATGTTAACAAAGCCACTGCTTGGAGAAAGAAATATTTACTCTTTGTCTAAACTAGAATTTCTCTCCAATGGCAGAAAGAGCCAAGGGCTAAAGCAAGCAAAACTYAGACCTGAACCCATGATAGCTCCTCCATGTAAAATACATATATATCCTTGCTTTGGAGTCTCATTACTAGAAAAAAAAAAGTAGAAATGGCAAAGGTAGAAATGGCAGTTTGGGCTCAGTGGAAAATATGGTTACCTATSTTGTCTCAATAGACCATAAACCATGTACTAAAGCAGCTGCAGTTTTAAACAGAAAGGTGCTGATGTTGTGTTCTGTTGTGTTCTACACATATTCTTTAAATATTTTCTCATTGACCCCTATGTTTCTGTACTCCTATCACAGCTAGTGATATCTCTGACTTACCAAGAGACTTCAATCAGCTTCAAGCAAATACAGAAACACCTTATGACAAAAGACTGGATTTGCTTTCTTATAGGAGTATGTCAGATCTGGAAAATATGTAGCAGTGTGTGAAGCATCCAGTTCTGGACCTACTGCAGCTCCACCAGTAATGAATTTGTCCCAACCTCACCACCACTTGAGCTTAATCCCCCATAGCTGTAGACCCTATATGAGGATGTCCCTTCTTCATAGATACAATTTTTCTTATCACCTATTACAGTTTCCTCTCTTCCACTCAATGTTGCCTGGTCAGCTTTGCAGGATACAATGAATGCTTACCATTTCCTTGGATGCATGCAGGACACATTTTACTCCAGGCAAAATGAGCTTGTTTGTGCACCATTCACAATTAGACCCATGTTTGGGGGGCAGTCTGTCAGCACAAGAAGCTCAGGAAGTGTTCACTGACACCAGCTCCCCAGATTAGCCCTCCCTCCTGTTTGTGCTGGGGGCTGGCAGGTTGCAAACAGAATCTAAGTCCACGGCTGYGAAGGCCTTTCTCTGGCTCCATATGCAAGCCAAAGGGAAGTACTCTTACCTGTGTGTACAAACATGTGCTTGACGTAGTTCTGTTTGGCGGTGAAAGTCTTGTTACAGAGAGTGCACTCGTAAGGCTTTTTTTCGCCTTGCCCACCTGCTGTACTGTGGCCCGCAGATGGGGCCAAGGGCTGTGGGGCTGGCAGCTGGGCTGTAAAGGTTGACAGGCCCGGCTGGGACACTGTCACAAACTGTGTCTGTTGGCCAGCTATAGGCTGGGGCAGGCTGAAGAGAAAAGGCTTAGGGCCACTGCCAGCAGACTGCGTGGTGAAAAGGGCAGGCAGGTAGGTGTTGCCAGCTGTGCCAATGACCTGAGTGTTGCTGGTCAGAGTCAATGGCATCCTCAGATTGCTGGTGAGGGTTTCTGTCTGGCGTAAGTAGATCTGTGTGGTTGGTAATGGTTGGGCAACAGATGTGTTGACAGAAGGCTGCAAAGCCCCCTTTTCGGTACTGTTATTGACTGTGAGTACTTTGTTGTCCATTTCAACATCATTGCTTCTATCTGGTGAGGAGGAGTTGGCATCTACGTGTTGCTGCTGCTGCTGAGGCTGAGTGCCATCAGCAGGGACGTCATTTTGATCTGCTTGTGAAGGTTCTTGCTGCCCATCCCGGCCCAGACCAGCCATGAACTGCTGCTCCATGGAATCAGGCTCAGTGCCAATGGAGGAACTGACTCCCGAGTCAAAACTCTCCCCTTTGGGCTCACTCTCAGTGCCTTCTGCTTGGTCAGTGTCCTCAGTGCATTCCTCAGACTCGTTGCGCTCAAGGATCTGCACCCTCTGTTGGCCATAGTAGTCATAGTCATCCTCCATCTCCTGTTTAATATGGATGTTGCCCATCAGGGTCTGAATTCGGACAGGGCGGGGTTGTTTCCGGCAGTGTGTGGTCTCTGGAGTGGTGGAGAGGTACCGCTCCATCTGCTGCGATCGTTCGTGGATCCGGGTAATCCAGCTGGGRTCTTCTATGTGATGGTCCCTGGGGAGTCCCAGGGCTGTCTCATGGTGGCTGACCACAGCTCCACTGTAAAAGGAGCGCTCCCCACTGCCATTTTGCATGGAACAGGCATAGAGGGCTGAATAGATCCTGTCCACACTGTGCTGTGAATGGCTCTGCAGGTAGCCAGACTCCGTGTCGGTGCTCTGCCCCGAGGTGCCTGATTCGGGTGTCCCCCTGGGTGTTTCTTGGCCAGAATCCTGAATCACCGGGTAGACATCTCCCACATTTTGTGAGACAATCCTTGTGCACTCATCGATCACAGTCTTAATCTGCAGGATGCTGGCGGCCGTGAGGATTTGGAGGGCCTCCGATTGTGAGACCCGCAGCACCCCGCTGTACATGAAATCAATGAGCTTTTGCACAGATTGGACCGACACCACGGAGGGGATCTCGATGTCACTGTAGCCCAGCAGCAGCTTGTCCTGGAAGAAGGGGCTGCCAGCCGCCAGCACGCAGCGGTGGGCGCGCAGCATGCTCCCGTGGATGCGGACCGTCACGTCACAGAAGTGGCCACGGTTGCGCTGCTCGTTGAGGGTCTCGAGCACAGAATTGCTGAAGTTGTGAAGGTTGATGCTGTGAATGCGCTCTGTCATCCCCTTGCAACTGATGTTACCTGGAGCAAAGCAGGTGACAAAAACAAAAAAAGAAAGAAAAGAATGAGTCTTGTCCTCTGCAGGGCAACAGTGAGAGCACTGGCGAAGGTGACTGCGCAAACAAAACTGATTGCACTGGAAAAGTCAGGCATAAAGACATTGGTAAGAACACATCATTTTYTGTAAAGCTACAAGCAGACTTCACTACTCATTTGTAGAAGCTCAAGTACTGAATTTTTGGACCAAATGAAGACAGATGAAGCTGGGCCTAAATTCGAATCACACTCCTGGGCCTTGGACTTTGCATCAGTTTATATGGCTTTAAAAAGCTTAGAGCCAGCCAGTTGTAAATACTGAGAACATGGATTAAAGCTGGATTTTGAGATTTGGATTGGACCTATGCCAGRAGATATCAGAATCTTACTTTAATGACCCTAAGTTGCTAATGCAAAGAGTATATATGAAAATACAGTTTCTATCTAGATTGGTATTTTAAGGCATTTAGATCCTGTGTTTCACAGTAGTTACTTGTAACAAAAAAACTGGCATTCACTCCATAAAATCCAAATCTGGTTCAAGATTTAGGCTGTAAATGTTCCTAAAATCCCACACACAGTTTTGTCTCGGGTTGTGGTTTAGAACATTTGCTACCCAGTAGTGACAAACAGTCCTCTGAAAGAACCCAAAGCAAAAAGTTAACATGAGCTGTCCCCTTCATTTTTAGCATATCCCAAGTTCTGACTTGCACCAGAATGSCATCATATAAAAACAAATGTTCTCCTGCTGTTATTTACTTGACAGAAAATGGAAAATTACAGACATTTACTCCAAGGAAGATTTTGTCTTAGTTTGGCTGAATAATCTAAATAGGGAACAGTTTAGAAAAGCATCTAACCAATTTGGATACAGAGACACCATAATCTTCAAAATTAACTTTTACAAGTGACTGAAAAGAAACTTCTTAATCTCTCAGTCCACTCAGTTCCGTATCTTCATCTTGACTGCTGTGGTTTTGACGCTTTCCTATTTCCTCTCCTGTTCTTTACCAAATTTTCATCTATTTAGATTTTGACAGTCAGAAACTACAGTTTCATGTTTTAATTACGAAGACTCAACTACCCCTTGGATGAACAAATAAAACACTATTAGTAATTTTTTTTCTCTTAGCGTTTGTAGTACATGCATCACCTTGGTTTCTAGAAAAGTAGACAAAGTAATGCTAGATCACCACTGGRACTACAGGCATTTTGTCTTGAATACTCGCACCAAAGATACAACCACTTTTGCCACAGTAACTTGTTAATGTTGAGCATCCAAAAGTAAAAGTTGGTAAACAAGTGTGAGTCAATTAAACTAGCTTACTGCCACTGTCTAACAAATATACAGAACAAATAAACAGCATTGAAAGCAGYTGAAAGGCATACATGTGCCTTTTAGCCCATCAACGTCTCTCTGTCCACCCTAAGGAGTGCTTTCCATCTCATCCACAGGCAGTAGAACACTACTCACTGCAATTTGCAGGCAAATGAGGCATCCTCCCTGCTCTGCCTTTTTCTTCACATTTATCCACTACCAACAAGCACACTGTATTCTGGTGGTTCAAAGAGAAACCACCTTGGACACAGGTGGTTATTTTAATTCTCTGAAGTAGCTGATGATTAAAGGGAAGCACAAAGGTCAGGAACCAGAAATCCCAATGGGGCCAAGATGTCTGAAGAAGTCTGATGTTAACAGATGTRAACCAACCTGTACCAACCAGAAGATTAATAATTTCCATGTGTGATTAGGACACTGAGGGGATGCTCACATAGCAGAAACAAGGAAGAAATCACTGATAGCATGATGGAGGCTGTGAAATACATCTGTCTTGTTCATAGGTTTAGCCAGGACACCTGAGTTTCTTTCTCTGATGGCACTAACCATGGGACTTGAAAAACATCTTAGAAACTGGGAGACTTTCCCTCAAGGGCATTGTAACTATTATTACACAAAGTAATGTTCAGAAGAGATGTATTTCCTCATCCTGCCAGATAGAGTAATTCTCTAGGGCAGTTACAGATTCTTTCCTGTCCAACACACGAGATCATATAAGAATCTGAAATGTATTTACACAGAAAGTCAGAATTCTTGGCAAAAGCTTTGTACCAGTGGGACAACAGAAGGGTGGAAAGTTATAGATAAATATGTGACATATATTTTCAAGTCTTACTATAGGCCATAGSAACTGACTGTACAGCTACCCATTTACCTCCTTCTAACTTTAAGTAGTATCAGTGCCTACCTGGTTTGCTTCTAGGACTCATTTTCACATAAACATACCTTTATGTTCAGCTTTGTCAAATAAGGTATTTGATAATAAGAAGAAAGATGCAGCAGTCTAACCCAACAACCCAAAACTCCTACCTTGAATATGCACAGTGTGGAATATTCTACACATATTAGAGAAGATACAGATGGGTCTCTTGATTTGAGAAAAGAAACTACTTTGTTACTATGCACCTTGGCAGACAAACTGATTTTGTGAGTATAACTCTGAAAAACGCACCCTCAGGGCAAATCCTTTCCAGAAAGGTGTGACATGCATCATGAGACTGGATGACTTCCTGGGGAAGTATATTCTGCCATTTACCCACAAATCATATCTAGAAAGGAGGAAGGACAAGGTTCATCTGTAAGTTTCAATAGCTCTTCTCAGGTCCTGGCTGTGGCAATCAAGAGTTGTAGCCACATTGCATTTGGTCCTTAACTAACCTGATGAAAACAGGCAGCTGGGGTTGACTCTGGCTGATCCAAGTGGAAAAGAGGTTTGTATGTATGCATTTGGAAGAGTGATGTGAATAACTCTCYTACAGGAACTGATCTAGGATGCACMTCGTGGTGCAGGAGATAGTCTGAAAGCCAATTATGTCACCTCATAAATGGCATTGTTTTCAGCTGTTATTCGAGTTTATCCTTAACAAAATCCTCTCTTTGTTGGAACATCTATTACTTCTTTAACTAAGAAGCAAATGACATTTACTCCTTAAGGATAAACAAAGAAGGGAGGTAGGAAGAGACACACAATAAATGGTAAAAAGAAAGCTAATACGTATTTTGAGAATGACTTTTCTAGGCTACCTTCCTTGACATTCAACATTGTAAAACCATATCCATCCAAAGTCCAGGCAACCAAGTAATTTGCAGTAGTGTCACAAACACTACTACACAAGCCACATAAGTATAAAGAGCAGTTTTAACAAATTCCAGAGATTGGTCTGCAGCAAAACCTGCTGTCCCACGCAGATTCTTTCCCTCTCTGCAGGAAACCAGGTCCAGATCCAAGTTTTGTGGTTGACCCCTACTTCATGCTGTTCTAAGCTGAAAGTCCAAAGGTGCTGTTCCCGGCAAAACATGGACTTGCCAATGCCAGTTTGATTCTAAGTAAATGCCACACTGTGACAAAGACTCCCAGAGCCTTGGACAAGCCAGAAAGTGTGTCAGCTCCTCACGAGGCCCAGCTGCACATGCACACACTCACCTACTCGTCACTGCACAGAATGCCCAGCTCAGGAAAAAGACTCCTGTCTCAGGCTCTTCTCAGGCCTGCCACTCTTTTAAACTCGAGACAGTGGGAAACTTTCTGTGAAATTCAAGTGGTCTTTGTTAAGTACCCCCTTTTTTTTTTGTCCAGTAAACATGATGTAGAGATCCCAATGGACTTATTCTGAGAAACTCCTGTAAAATGGTTTTGTCCGCTTTCTGTGAAGCAAGTTCTGATTGGAGGGGCATTCACAAACCATATAGGAAAGAATGGGTGTGAAAATGCAAAGGCCATTCTTACCCAGATGGGCAATGAATAGGCATTTGCCAGTTTAGAAAAAAAAAAAGGCAGAAAAA
Source organism: Malurus melanocephalus (assembly GCF_030028575.1). Classification (NCBI taxonomy): domain Eukaryota; kingdom Metazoa; phylum Chordata; class Aves; order Passeriformes; family Maluridae; genus Malurus; species Malurus melanocephalus. The sequence goes on from NW_026623268.1 coordinate 3,285,644, forward strand.
AAAGAAAGGAAAAAAAGCCCAGACAACTGCACAGATTATGCACATTTGAAATCCTCCTGGGATACAATTTGAAGCTGGCATGGCATAAAGGTGAAACATATTACTGTGCAACTTTGAAAAAAGCTTCATTTGCCCGTATGCAAATGTACCGATTAAACTGTCAGGCTATTCACAGAAACATGCATGGAATTCATCCTCAGCTAGTAAGAAGGAGCACAACGTGGATGGGAAAGGAAAAAACTTTTGTTGTGTAATACATGACTGAATGCTTAGATTAGTGTTTCCCTGAAACTCATCCACCCCTCCTGCTGACTTTTATGCTATGGGCATTCAAAAGAAAGTAGGTTTTACCATGACAATAACAATGACAAGCTCTCCAAGTACAGTACCAAAGGGGAAGGCATTGGCAGAAGGAAACAGCAGGAAATGGACTCCTGGAAGATGCTATAGAAAATGTGGAAGTGCAGCAGTGAGGTACATCAAGCATGGCTTGAGGCAGTTTTCTATTTGCCAGTTACCATGCAAGACCTACACAAAGCTAGAAAGTTATGGCTTGAAATGGTGAGGTTTTTTTTGTTCATCRAAACCATAAAAAATAACCCCAAGAAAACATGTGATGTAGTAGAACCAAAAAGATGTATAGAATAGTGAACACTGCAGATCATACACAAATGGCTACGATGTACATTAGAAAATGCATTTAGTAAGGTTTTTTTTCTGTACAGCCACTAGATGTCCCTTTCTGCAAAGCCAATTGCTGAAAGTCTTAATGCTCTGATAACTGAAGGATATCAGAGAATTTGATTTTCTCTGGTGTCTTTTAAAATCACAGTACCTCAAACTCATTGCACAGTAATGACTACCATTTCTASAAACACAGTGGTGATGAAACCACCACAGCTACTGTAACTCAGCAGTAGCTCAGTGCTTCACCTGAAGCAAAGCTGCCTAGGATGCTTGAATCCAAACTTTTTTTTTTATTTTAAATTTACTTGTGCTCTTTCACAGGAATTATTAGCAGAGTGAAACACGGAGGCTGTGTCTTGCTTTCATACTTATGGGGAATAGAGAGTAATTGTCTTAAATCCTTGAGAACTGGTGGGCTTGCTGAGACAGATAAAGTTTTTCCTCAATCTTACGCAGTAGAATTCAAAAAATTGTGTGGCAACCCATTTCATCGATGTCTCACTTAGACAAGATCAATTAAAACTAGCTTGGTGTTTTTGCCTAGTTTGTCTTTCTGAAAACCTTCTCAAGCCTTGCATTGTGAAGGACATGCACTCTGAGAGATAGTGGAAAAGCTGAAGGTGTTGCACCTTGTACACATTATGGTATCTTTATGTTCTTATTATAAAAATAACAAATGCCTCCCTAGTTGAGAGAACACCCTGGGCTCAGACTAAGATGCAGAATTAGGCTTGGTAGGTGGTCTTCCTGCTTCTGTTTTTCTGTGCCTCAGTAATCCAGCCACTAGTTCCTGGGAACACAACAAACTGAGGTAACCTGCTCCTTCTGGAGACAAGCAGGATCACCTAGTCTATATYCTCTTCCTCTTTCATGTGTGGTTTCGGAAATACCTAATCCTTGGTCTCCACAACAAYTGCTGGATGACCACAGCCTCCTGTTTGTATCAAAAGGATGCATTAGGTTCTTCAGACAGTCATGCAGTCTACTCCTTTTCCTCCTGTGGAAACAATTTACCTATAGTATCTCTTCAGAAATTTGTCTACCATGTTTGCAAAAACAACACTGTGGATTTCCCCTCCCWGCCCAGACAGACTGTCTACTGTCTTTCTAGCAAGAAAGATTTCTTAGCATTTAACTTTGAAACTGATTACTCAACCCTTTYCCCTAACAGACAGGGAGAACTATAGACCATTTTCCTCTTTGTAGCAGGAAATACATATCTCTCTCATATACTGGAAGGTGCCTCACTTTTCTTAAGACCTGTCTTTTTTATAAAATACAAACTCAGTCTCCCAAATCATCCTCATTGATTATGGGCATTCTCCTTATTCTTATCTTCTTCCATCTTCTATCCAGCTAGTCTTTCTTTCACTTAAAAAGCAGCCCTAAAGTGGATTAAGTACTCTAGCTGAGCAAGTGAATGGACGAATTGCCTATACACCATTGTCTTGGCTACTCTTTAAAGACCTTACAGAATAAATAACCCCAAGCAATCAAAGCTCTGTTATCAAAACAGATTTTCCTTAAGAAAGATATATRTGAGGAAAGAATCCTTAAGTTGGAAAGAAAATCTCAACTCTTTCACAAACAGAACAGTTCAGTAGAAACACAGCATTGCCATCACATGTGAAAGCTACTATAGCTCCACAGTTTCCAGAGGAAGTTCTTATTTCTAGGCATTAGTGTATTATATTCCAAACGTTGCACCATAATAACCAGGGGTGCTTTCTTCAGCTCCAGTGACCTGATTTATCCCAATTGTTAAAGCTTTGTTTTSTATTGTTATCAAGTTACTTACTCTAAAATAAAACTGGATTAACAGAGCAAAAATTCCTCTAGAGTGTTTAGATATACAACATTTGTCCTGCACCAGCTTCCAACTCTCTGGGACCAATTTAGTGGAGTAACATTTCTTACACTCAAGAAGTGACCAGAATTCAAATCCTGAAAACCTGGCAATRTCTGACTTCTCAGTATATCTCAAAGATGCCAGAGAGACCATTTCAGCCATGCCTGTTCAGACTGATGCTTCTGAATATTTGGCCTTATTCTAAACAGGGGCCTGCAAGAAAAAAAAAGCATCTATGGAGTTTCAGGAACATAGAGGAACATTTGTATCCTCAGCAGGAGATCTGACCAGGAGTAGCCCTTGCTTTCTGTTGCTTTAAAGGTTTGCTGGAGTTTTCACCCAATCATCTGCTTGAACATCTTGAAAATCAGTATCTCCTTCTATAATATCTATCCAAAACAAACACCAGATGACACTACACAAATTGCCCTAACCCTACCAGATTGTTGTTAGAATCAAAATATGTAGCAGTCTACATTTAACAGGAAGTACTGTATTTTTACCAGCACAACATCTATTAATGTGTCAGTAATACACTCTATGGAAGGAAGAATCACTGTGTTCTGAAAGCTGTCAAACCTCTCTAAATTTCGTAGCTAATAACTGCATTTGTTTGAAAGACAGAAATGCATGCACACATAAACACAACCTTATTCTCCAAGGGCAAAACRCACCAAGGAGATAGCAAATAAGAAAGAGTTTTCTTAAACTTTTTTTCAGGAGTCTTTTCCAGCAGACTAGAGAATGTTCTGCAAATTTCCTATGGATGATTTATTCAGTTAATTGCCCTGTCCTTTTTAGCATTTACCAAATGATGAGATATCCAYTTTACATAAAACTGAAGACTAAACCATAGGTGTTCTGTACATAAAATGGCTTCTACACCCATAAATYCCCAATGCCAAGCATAAAAGCTTCTGTTTCAGCCTCGAGACCTGGAGGGCAGGCAGGGAGTCACCTTCCTATGCTTTGCCTGATAGACCTCAGGAGGTGTTTGTTGGCACTAATCCTTTCTCTCTAAAATCCACAGGTGGCAATGGCTGTGCCTCTGTTTGCTCCACACTTACTATAAGGACAGCATCCTACACCCAGTCCTGCAGGACTGCCTGTCTCAAGGAATTTTAATAGATTTTTTTGCATCCTTGGACAAAGAATACAACAGAAAGATCAAGAATTAAGTCCACAGGTCTCTTCAAGTTTTATTCTCCAGGCTTACAAAAACCTAGTTTTCTTCTCAAAGTACTCTAGTGCCTTAATTCCTCTATTCCTCTTTAAGGTGAGCATCCTACTCACAATTGTACAACACCAGGTAAAAACTGGCTCCAATTCATAGTGGTGTAGTGACCAAATGCTTCAGTGTTACAGCATGTTCACCTATTTTTAAATTAGAAAAGTATTACTTTTTAAGCCAGGATATTTATTTTTCTCACTTTCAATCCAATTTGTATACTTGCTATTTTAGAAAATCCAAAGATACTTTGAAGGTGGTACAGGCAAAAGCCATTTTTTTTACTCCCAGACACATGTTTGGGATCAAATATCCCTCTGCATCAAATAGTGGTGCCCATGTACACCTAACCTGTTTATCTCAGTTCCTTTCTCAGACCTTGTCTGCAGACCATCTAYAGCCATGCCATGGTATCCCCCTAGCATAGACACAGACTGCATAGACACAGATGAGGGATACTTTTCCTGTGCTATCTACAACACCTTCAAACAACTTGTGTGACATTACAGAAGCAGCCCTGGAGCCCTCACCACAGCTACTTTAAGAGGGATTTCAACTGGCTGCGACCATATCACTACAWGGATGTTAATTTGCATGCCCCAGTCAGTTGTAATCTATTTATGCTAGTGAAATATAAGTTTTCYATGTAGAATTTTAATACTATTTTTTAAAAATGTAATGCACAACTGCCCTCTTAAAACAGGGAACAGAGAAAACAACATCTCCACATGATGGCACCATTTCCTAGGAAGAGAAGCGATGCTGTGCTCATCCCTTCTTCAGTAGGGAACATTTTCATGTTCTACATGAAATCTGTTTCAACCACACTGTCTTGTTCCCAGAGAGCTCATGCAYGATCCTGCCAAGCCCCAGCACAGTCCAACTGCTTTTACTGGCTRTAAGTTTAAGGAAGTTTGGCTCTTTAAAAATCTAGGTGCATCTATTGCTCATTTTCCTTCCCAATGCCCGATGCTGTTATTTGGAGTGCATGTTTCACTGGGGGACCCATAGCAAGAGAGTCACTGAGCAGGGAAAGGGTGAGATGGGACAGCAATGCTGGTGTGAGCACTCCCTACTCAAGTCTTAGCGGGGTGCTTTTTGGGATTAAAAAGAAAAAAAACAGTAGGCAAATAAGGTGATTTGTTTTGCTATTCTATGGTCCTGATTAAAAGATTACTCTAGTCCTTAAGAATACCTCCACTTGCTTTTAAGGCTTTTGTTTACATCTTAATAGTGTATTTCAGACTGAATAGCCAAAAGGAAAGTAAGGATTGCTTTTGGTTATCTTGATATGGGAGCCTGCATAAACTTAYATCCTCTCTCAGAAACATTATTTAGGGAGGAGAAGGGGTTGGGGTTGGATGTGGGATCTGTGCCTGGAGAAGGAATAAATAAGAAGGATAATAGGGGCAAATATATTAAAACATTTCTCCGAAAGAGACAATTGCTATTCCATGAACTCTTTCACGTTCACTCTGTATTGTTAGGTTTTCCCCCAGGCAGAAAGACAAGGAAGAAAGCTTATCAACCTGAGTGTGGTTAAATACAGTAAGCCTGAAAGCTTGTGGGCTTTGGTTAAAAGGAAAATATAGATTAAAACCTCTTAAGGTTTAGAAGGTTTCTATTCAAGATAGAATCCTCTACAGGGAGTGTTTGTAGCAGTCTGTTAGGAAAAGGGTGCTGACAGTTACAGCTGAGTTTTGTGGGAGAGCCTGTGGAAGAGCACTGCTTATTTCCTCCATGATTTCACAGAAAAGCCTTTCAGTGTAGGAGATTTTGTTCTGGTCACAGAACTGTGGTTGATGGGAGAAACAAGGGATGGATGAAAAATTGTAAATGCCAGTCCTCAGGGCTGAAAAAAGGATTCTTTTATCTCTTCCAGTGCCTCTGTCTCAGCCTTGAGTAAAGGAAAGCTATCACATGAAAATGCTAGATTTTATTTGGTTATTTTTTCCATTTGTCTTTTTTATCTACTTGTGAAAGGGTAATTGTTAACTAATACAACTGGGTGCTTTGGTGAATATTTCAACTTAGAAATATCGTGAGACACATATTCATACTCTTTTGGACTGTGGCTTCTTTATTTTGAGTTTATGGGATGAGTGTTCAGGCCTCCTTATAATTCAGATTTAAATATCAGTGGGAAACAGCACATGCTCATGTCTACAATACTGAAGGCCACARGAAATGTTTCTGTCCTCAGTGAGACCTCTACAATCTCTGGGAACAGACTTATTTCCAAAATCATCTACTTCGTTTTGAGGAATATAAATGTATGGCAGAATGCTTTAAACTAATAAATCAAGGCAATAAGCAAGAACACAGCATTSCTGGGTGGCTCGTGCATTAAATGCACATTGTCAGTTCCAGTGCTTCCCTCCATTCCCTGGGGAAAAAGCCCTGGAACTACATGTATACACAAGCATTCAGACACCAACAGGTGATACCAATGCAGTGCATGAGAGTTATTTCTCAGGTCTGCCTTCAGGCACATTCTACCCTCTACTCATCCAAAAGCACTAGAGATAGCATCTGGGAGTTTTACTTTTGAATACAGGGAATATGYCCTGTTTTGAAATGTAGCACAGGATCAAAGCACAAAGTATTCTTGTTAAAATTGACATGGTTGCCCACACAGGCATGAAACTATGAGAAGTCCCTTTCTCTGTTTTCATTTCTTATATCATACCCCTTTTCACACAAAAAATTGCTACTTTGTGGGTTTTTTCTCTATCTGKGTAACATCAATAAATTACACGTTATCACTCCTATCATCTAGTTATAAAGAGCCTTTCAAGATTTTTAATAGATGCACAATATTGCTACACTTACATTTTCACTGGTGAAGAACTCAAAAATAGCTGTTGTGAGATTACTCTTAATTTATACTACTTCTCTCTCGTGGGCTTTCAAGAAGAAGCGTTTCACCACATGTCACAGATTGATATAGAGTATATATTGCACATCCCAGCCARGCAGAGATCCATTCAGTGTTTAACACAACAAAGCTGGATGAGTAGGGGTTCTAGGATTTGTTTATCTCTTTCATAGGTGCAGTTAATTCCTCAAGGAGCTACTTGTGCTGACAGATTAACTAGAGATCTGAAATTCTCTTTGTACTCTCCTTCCTGAACRGTAGACACATAAGACTGGATCTCATGTTATTTTAGCCTTGTGAATGACTCCATGGACAATGAAAACAGCCACAGAAAACAAATGAAGAGATGGCACAATGGCATTCCCTCTAGAAACAACAGCACTCCGTGTCTTTGGGAATCCAAACACACAGTGCCAGCCAGAACACGCTGCTGTGGTCTCCATGCACCGGGATGTCAGGCAAACACCCTGATGCAAATGAAGCTYAGTGACATTCTGATGGCTTACAACTGACTTTTACCCATGGAGTAGATCAAACACCGTGTTTCTTGTGAATGTGATCTTCCCCCACAACACCTCCTAGCACACTTTATAAACATTAGTAGGTGGTATTAAACAACCTCTTGATTTTATGTTTCAGGATCTCTCCCCATTACCATGTTAAGGCTTCAGTTTWAAAAAAAGGTTTGAATGAAAGAACTCCCTCTGTTCAGTTGTTCAGTAGAGAACAATGCAAGAATTGTTTTGTTTTTCTCTTTGAATATTGGTTTGACCACACCTTGCTCTAAAGTTTCTGAGGGGGGGTCACAGCACAAAGATTACACGGCTATTCTACCACAGGTAAACAAAAGAGGAGAAAGGAACTATGGAAGCTTAGAGGAAAAGAGCAAAAAGCTTCAATGCTAAACAGTTCGCAGAAAAAGAGCGGGAGCTCACCAATATGTTTTTATACTTGTAACTGTTGAGTTGTGCAGTTGCAACAAACCAGACAATGAACGCACCAGTCAATGTTTCTCAACGCATGAAGGTGTCTCCTTAGAGCACACAAGGGACTAACCAAGAAAGAGCAAGCACTGAGCTACACAGCATTTTAACAACTKCACAGTAGGACAAAAGGAGATGTAGATGCAACTGCTTTAGTTTCCTTCAAGCAAGAATCACCTGTCAAACGTTGAAGTGTTCCTCTGCAGACCATATTGGGGAAATGGCACATTTGGTTTAGTCTTCTCACCCAGTTAAGACAGAGGAGATGACAGCAGTAGCATGTATGGTTAAGACATGAAATAACAATGATTGGCATTACTATGTTTGACATGCTTCAAGCAGATCGCAAAGTGACGGTTTTGTTATGTGCAACTTTGAGAAGAACAACTATTGAATGGAAAAAAAGAAGAGGAAGTTAGTCAGAAAGAGTCTGAAAGGAAAAGATAAGGAAGTAAAATCTGTAAGAGCAGCAGGGAGGTGGCCTTAATAATACTTTAATAGAGTCCATATGCATATCCAAGGACAACAACAGAAAAATGAGGAAGTAGAAAATGCTACAATGCTTAAATAACAAGGTATAAGAGTTCATTAAAGCTGAAAATTTATTCTTCCAAATATGGAAATCATGCCCAAGTGACATTAATAGAACGARCATAAACTGTAGCAGACTAGATGTRAAACAAAGATTAGGTAGGGCAAAGAGGAAATTTAAAGAAAAACTCATGAAAGGCATAGAGACAAATAATGTAATAAAACACACATCAGGCAGAGAAAGTTGAAGTTTACAGAACARGGATTGTAGCTGTAGACTATGTGGATTGATAGATTAAGTAGGCAGTGTGTCAACTAGACTAGTATCTATGAAATCAGTAAAGGTAATCAAAGAGGTTACAGAAATTCTACAGCAGAATTGACGTTATTGCTTCAGTGTTCAAGATGGAGTATGATGGAAGAAGGTAAGTTAGCTCAAGGGGAGAAGAAGAAAGTACTCTCTGAAGACATATTTAAAAAAATCCAACCCAAACCAAACACAAGCCTCACGCACAAAACCAAACAAACAAAATCCMAAATAYTGAAAAAAATACTGGAACATCTTGATATGTTGAACAGCAATAGATACCTGTACATATTCATCAGTCTCTCATTTCATTGAGTGAAGCAGTTGAAACACCCATCCAATTTAGATCCCTCCATTACAAGAAGGATTTACTGAAGTTCCTCACCTGAATGAATGGTAACTAAAATCTTGGATGGGGCTGACTATGAAGACATGAATAAGCAAACACGGAAACAGACTGGAGACATCTTACTGGACAGTCACAGTGCGTCTCAGTGGGTGCAGCATGACTTACAAACACCACAGCTCAAACAACCCAGTCACCTCAAGAATGGAAGCTATGGAACTGTAAAGAGCAATAAGCCTCATCCTTTACCCTGGTATTTGGAAAGAATAGATACACTGGGAACATATCTTCAAGTGTCCCCTGAGATCAGGAGAGTCAGGAATGTGCATGGCAGTTTTAAACCAAAGCTGAGACTATGCATGTAATCACTGACATTTCTCTAAAAGGAGAGCAGTATGAAAAGCACCGAACACCACAACCTAGCATCAAGACAGTATTACAGGGAACCATTATTCAGGATAATTAGATAAATTTCCAAAGGCATCTATGTATTGTGAATATAAGTGATTTATGCATCAGTTAAAGCTGGGCTCCAAAGTGACACAATTGCTTCTGAAAACATACTCACTGACTTCATAACTGAAGTACCATATGCTGTTAGTCATTTCTCAAGAGATGAAAAGCCCGAGAGACCAACCTGACAAAACTTACTTAGTGCACTGATTAGAACACAGAGACCAGCTCCCACCAGTAGCACAACATTTTACACTGCCAATTCTTCACTGTATTGTGATGACTTTTCAAGAGGAAGGGTGAGATCAGCTTATAGCTATACATACCTGCACTTGTACTTTTGTCTCAACACAATTCAAGCAACATGTATCTGCTTYTATGAAAACACAAGTTATTCCTCACTGATATTTCTTTGGTAATTTTGCAAACAGAAATACAAGTGCACAGGACATGGAAATCACTACTGCTAAAAAGAGAAGCAGTTACTAAACAAAATTTCAAATGTTCTGCAAGAAGTAAGTATAATTAAGTGTTGTGACATCAGTATTTGAGAACTATGGATATTTTTGCTTTCAGTTTAGCTTTCTACAGAAAAGGCCTGTATCATTATTATTATATCATCTAAAATAGATATCTAAACATACATAATTTCTTAGGTCACCAAAACCAACCTAAAAATATTCAACATTAGCTAAGACATGCCATACTTAGATAATCAAAAATACAGCTGAAATGACTACTGACATACTGTCTAACTCTCTAAATTAGGAAGCTGGTAGAACCAAGGTCCCCCTTCTCTTCACTGAGAGTGGAGACCATTTCAAATCTCCAGAGCATTTCCTAGGGAATCACAACCRCACATTTCCAGAAGGAGAGAGAAGATCATAAGGGCACGTAACTATTCTCCTTCTGTCACAGAACCTCAAAGAGAAACACAGGAAACCTAAAAGGTGAAGATGAGGCCAAAGCATCTTCAGATCTATTCAGCTTCTATACCAGCCCCAGGCAAATCATACTGGCAGATTCATGGGAAGGRAATGCTGGCTCCCTCTAACTGCTCAAGACCATGAAAACCCAGAGTTTCCACACCCACTCTCAATGTTCTGTGAAGTTCAGGAACTTTGAGAAGTTCCCTCTCTGCCTCTTCMTGTCATGCTGGAAGGCTATGGAGCCACAAAAATCAGAACTTAGAAAGAAAAAAAAGCAAATACTCTGCTTAAAAGTTCCCATCCTGTGAAAGCTGAAAAATGCTGGAATTGGACCAAGTCAGTCACGGWACTTGAGCATGTAGGGGCAAAGAGTTCAGATGTGGTCTATCATTGACASTGTTTATAAAGCCTGTTCTACTTAATGCAAAAAACCTCTCCAATCCCTTGCTAAAATGTCACTTTAGAAAGTCCTCCCTTATTTCAACAACTTGCCAATGATTGTTTAACAGGTTTTTAWAAAAATATTCATGCCTTACTTTCMTTCTGAACACATTCCTTAYSAGAATCTCAGGTCCCTGCAAGAAGYCCRTGTTCTCTAAAATCATAAAAATTGCTTCAGAAGTTTTTCCAGTGATTGTACAACCTGCCTCTCAGTCCCATGGAAACTCTTTGCAAAGATGTTGCTTTTGTCTTGTCTGGAACAAATTCCTTCACAGATGGACCATCCAATGTCTAAGAATAACTCTTTTAACTATCAATAGAGACAAAGAGATTCAGTTGCACTGTTCCCGTGGGATTCCTTTGAGTTTGGACACATCTGTTAAGATGCATACATCAGAGCTTGAATGAAGTWTTTGTCTGATTGTATCTTTGAGAACTCGTGAAAGTTTGTGCCAAAATGATCTTATCTCTCGGCACTTGCAAAACATATATAGTTATAAATGCTTTCTGAAAGGCTCCTGAAATAAGTGGTCTAWACAGACCAAGCCAGTTTAAATAGAGCCCAGTCCTGATGACCTTCTYCCTCTCAGCAAAATCTTTAGACACTTTACTTGAGGCTGTTCAGCCTTTGAATTACAACCTTATGAACTTTATGAATTCTCTATCTATAAGCAAGGAAATATGTGAAAAAATGCAAATAGCACAAATCTCATATGCTTTCCATTGCTTTTTTCTACAGAGCACCTTTACAGAACAACCTGTGCTTGTCCTTACACAAACACCTTTCTTTTGGGTAAGCAGATATATCTGTTTGTGACAGCTGAGTAGCTAGAGGTATAACTCGGYTGGAATTCTATGAGCTCATTCTAACACTTAATTCCAAATTAATTCAAAGTGGTGTTTTTTATCTGCCAAGCCCTCCAYGAAAACAGTTACCTCAGGAAGCACCTCTTCCTCTAAATCATTTCTCCAATTGCATTGCATGAGTCAGCATTTCCCAACACTAAAGGAGATCAGACTGGACACAATGCATCCTGTGTTCTGGATTTAGCTTTAAGGATTCATCTGTGCTGGAAATACAGAGTTCAAATCCAGAAATCTAGGACCCAGTCCTACCAGTGGGAGAAACAATGCAATTTCATTTGGAATTAGTGGCACCAGAAACAGCACATAGAACATACTATGCTACAGAATTAAACCCTAAATTATGCAGTGCATTACATATGACTTTACCCAGGTTTTTTTTTTTTTTTATTTTTGCTAAGTATTCATATTAGTAAGGCTAGCATTCAGACTACTGCTTTAGGCTTTCTTCACCTCTGCCTTTTACAGCTGAAGAGCAGATGGCTATCATAGAGTTTTTATTTCCTATGCTTGAAAAAAAATTCTGATTTGAATCATTCCAAAAGCACCCTGATATTTTAAAGTAGATTGGCTTCTGAACATGTCTCGTAATAATAAATATGTGGTCTTGTTTTCTGCCAAGCACTAGTGACTGTGCATGCAAAATGGTCAGTGAAGATTTCACATTGATTTGAATAGGTGGCCCATAAAATACAAGTTTTTTTTTTCTCCCAGATACATGAACGAGGCCTTATGAAACCATCTGTACATCTGTGCGTTTTTCCAAGAATTGATATTCCCTACCATGCTGACTCTTTCTGGGTGTTTCTGGTATTTCCAGTGMAAATTCCTCTGAAACTTCCTGTCTAACTCTAGTTTTGAAGTACTTTTGTACTACTAGAAAACTCTCCAGCAGAATGAAGAATGACCTTTGAAAATGAAGCATCTGCCCAGCTATGGGGAACACAGGCAGTAGGATGGTCTGGGCAAAYGTGGGGAAGCAATGCTGTGTTGTTTAAGGTAGTGGAAAGGACAGGAAGTCTTGCTGGCCCAAAGAAGAAAAATATCACCATGGGTCCAGCAGCTGAGAGGAAAAAAGATGTGGCAATGTAGCTCTGAGAAGAGGGTAACAGGAGGACATAGAAAGGGATKCTAAAGTGAGGGGAAAGAATTGATYCAAAAGACAGGGCACATCAGAGCTGTGGAAAAAGCATTTGTAACGACAGGGAAGCCCGTTTTTAAATGTTGGAAGCCACAAAAATTAATCTCGTGTCCATGAACATATTCCAGCMCTAAGGATTGAGGCAATATTAAAAAAAGAAAAGAAAAAAAAATCACCACAAAACATGCTAGAAAGCTAAATATGCAGTAAATATTCATCATGCCTCAGTTCATGTGAGTTCTTGCTATTTTGTAAGGGCATGCCAAACACTAATTATATGCATACCACCCCTAACAAATACAGTCTGATAAAGGTCATGAACCATCACAAATAATTGTAAGCTTTTCTATTGGTCTCAAAGCACATAGAACCAACTAACAGAGATCAATACCACAAGACATCTCATTATTTCCTGAATTTTTGCAGGACTCTAGCTAAATTTCAACAGTTCACAAGATAGGACAATATTAATTCTGAAATTACTATAAACCTATTTTCTGAAAAAAATCCCTCACACTTTCAGTGTGAAAGAGCATCTATACTTGGGCTGGCATTTATTCCTATTTATAGAATAGAATGGTTTAGGTTGGAAAAGGCCTTTGAGAWCATCTGGAAGGTGATCTCATCTAGGGGCATTAAAAACTTAGCGGTCTAAAAGACTGTCCACAGAACAGGTAGAGCATGAAGAACTGCAGGCTCCACCTTCCCCTGCTGCCCTCTTCCAATATTCCTCACCCTCAATTTGGCCACTGCAGAAAGCAAAAGCAGGAGTTCATTCTCCAAGTTCCCTACAATCCCTGCTGGCCTCTGTCCTAAGGTTGCTTTCATGAGTTTCCATTTGTACTGTCAAAAAAATCAGTGTGAGGTTTCAAATCCCATTTACTAATGAACTCTTTCATCTTTGTGAATGGGATAAAGGGATTCTTTGTTTGAAAATAAGGATTATTTTTTCTTGTTGTTCTGCTAATTTTTTGCATCTTTTCACAAGCTTTTTATTTTCAGAAAACATTACAAGACAAAAATGCACCCCAGTTTTAACAAAGAGCCTGACATCTCCAATTTGAAGAGAATTCTTGTATATACTAAATWGCATGCTGCCTGCTGTTCAATTGTTTCACATCTCTTTCTTCTCCCCAAATCACCAGGTGAGATTTAAAAAAGTCTCCCCAATGTTTACCAGCTCTATTAAAATCAAGATCTCTAGCAGAAGCTCATAATGAATAAAGTCAGAAGCCAACAGGAATGAATTGCAGCTAAAGTGATTTTGATAGTGATGATCCCTATAACCTGGCTGCTTCCAAGCTTGGCCCTGAGGCAGGATTTTTAAATTAAAAAAAGAAGAGGATACACATACTTTTTAATCTGATTTTTTATTGTCATGCCCTGATTTTTTTTTTTTTACAGCCTCCGAGCTGTTGAAACCTGGTGTCATCATCTTTCTCCTTTTTCCCCCTCTTGTAAATTTTACAACACCCTAAACCACTATGGAGGARATAAACTATATATTCCAAACCTAGTGAGTGATGAGACTCACATTACCCTGCACATTCTTGCCCAAGAGACTTCCAGACAGACACCTCTATGAAATGACAATGTTTTGAAGAGCTGACAGGCTAAGATGGCTTTCCAAAAYCCAGTTTTAATGATTCCCTCCCTTATTTTTGTTTTTTATGGCAAAATGGAAAAGAACATTATCTAAAGGCCAATTAACCCATGCTGAATAATCTAAAAGTGAATGCCTGCAAAACAAGGGCCTTAAAGCTGGTACAACCACACAGGTCCAAAAAGATTTTCCAGACTCTCACAGACTGGTCCTCTCCACAAAACACTCCCCTTTCTTCATGGAAATACTTTACAGAGTAAATAAGAGCCAGGCACTTGTTTCCAGCACAGACTGAAACCCCCCAGTTAGGAGATCTGGTTGGGTAATGAAAAGCATGTGACTACCTGGAGAGGAGCAGCAGTTCTAACTGGACAGGGACACGCTTGAGGGGTCTTTCCTTTTTAATTTGTAATAAGCAGCAACCTGACCCAACAACATGCTCTCAAGCCTTCTCTGGCTGATTCCATTATCACAACCTTAACACAAAAATGTTCTGCTCCAGCTGTAATTCCCAAAGAAGGGAAAAGGTAAGCCCTGAGGAGGTCCYGCTTTTGACATTATGGAAAAAGCATCCAACTGGAAAACTTGGTCCACAGTAAGGGAAGGTGTTTTCAAGAAGCCCAGCACAACCCAGCAGCATGTTGGTGTACTCACAATCAGATGACCCTGTGTGTGCGTGCAGGTTTGTTGGTGAATGTGGAGAGTGGATGAGGGCCGGGCTCAGAGAAGGAACAGCTTCAAGGTTCAGGCAGGGAAGGCCYGGCTTGGCGCTGCATGCACCCGTCTGAGTAATCTCATTCTCCTCAGACGCCTTCTGGTTTTCAGCTGTCTTGGGTTTCTTCCTGAAAATAAACAAAGAGACCTTTGAAGGGACTGACTGCATATTTGGGAAAAGGCATTTTTAGAATCTGTTAAAGATAACTTTCTTCCCCCACCACCACCCCCCTCTCGCCTCTCTTTTCCCTTACAGGGAAGGAGGCAGAGAAGACTTTCCTCCATACTTCTTGTTTGGAAACAAGCTGCTCCTTGTTTTGACTCTGATGCAATGGCCCTGAGACTGTGTTACAGCAAATAGGCCAAGCATGAAGCTCCTTATTCT
Source organism: Malurus melanocephalus (assembly GCF_030028575.1). Lineage (NCBI taxonomy): Eukaryota > Metazoa > Chordata > Aves > Passeriformes > Maluridae > Malurus > Malurus melanocephalus. The sequence goes on from NW_026623268.1 coordinate 3,300,983, forward strand.
GCCCCTACTGATGACATATAAAATGAAACTCGTCCCAGTAGTTTAGACAGTCAGAGCGCCGTTTGACAAATATTAACCAAGGCTGTAGCATTCTGAATAGAGAGAGTTATACAGAAATATAATAGAATTGTCTGAAAAGCAAACAAATATGCAAGTTCAAAACAAATCAGTGCAGAGACTTGTTTTGTAGGGAAAAAGCACTGAGATAATTTTGAGATGCAGAGGTCATGTAAGTAAACCATTAAGACCTGCAACCTGAAACAACTGTCTATAAGCACTGCGCACACGAGCTCTCAACACTTCCCTCCACTCGGGACCTCCAAGGAATTAAGCCTCAGTGTTACCTCAAGCAGGTAGTCAGTGACCACCTCGGCTTCATGGATGGAGAAGGCGAAACACCGGGCAAAGGGGGATGTCTTGAATCACACAGCGAGCACTCGGAACAGGGCGGCGAGCACTGGTCTCACTGTCCCCGCTCCGCTCTCAGGTGCAGGTGCTCCCTCTGCGCTTCCCGAGCCAGGGAGCTGCTGCCAGCTCGGGATGCGGCTCTGGCCGGGGACACTGCCTGGGATGCAGCCACTGTCCTGGGGACACTGCTTGGGATGCGGCTCCGGCCGGGGACACTGCTCAGGGTGCAACTCCGGCCGGGGACACTGCTCGGGGTGCAGCCATGGTCTGGGGACACTGCTCGGTGTGCAGCTCCGGCCGGGGACACTGCTCGGGATGCAGCCACTGGCTTGGGGACACTGCTCGGGATGCAGCTCCGGCCGGGGACACTCCTCGGGGTGCAACTCCGGCTGGAGACACTGCTTGGGGTACAGCCACTGGCCGGGGGACACTGCTCGGGGTGGAGCTCCGGTCGGGGACACTGCTCGGGATGCGGCTCCGGCCGGGGACACTGCTCGGGATGCGGCTCCGGCCGGGGGACACTGCCCGGGATGCGGCTCCAGCCGGGGACACTGCTCGGGGTGCAGCTCCGGCCGGGGAACACTGCTCAGGATGGAGCCTCCGGCTGGGGACACTGCTCGGGATGGAGCTCCGGCCGGGACACAGCCACCCCGGCCCAGGATGCGGCTCCGGCAAACACCCGGCTACTCCCGCCGCATGCCCAGGGGGAGAACCGTGGTGATTCTAGCGGGAGAGCAGAATGAGCCGGGCAGGCTGGAGCCATCCCAACGCAACCCGTTATATCCTGCCGGAGCACCCCGGGGCAGGTCCTGCCTCCCATCTGCCGGCAGCGCCTTTGGACAGGGCGGGACTCTCCTCATGCGGGGCCAGAGAGGGACTCTCCTCATGAGGGGCCAGAGCGGGACTCTCCTCATGAGGGGCCAGGGCGGGACTCTCCTCATGAGGGGCCAGAGCGGGACTCTCCTCATGAGGGGCCAGGGCGGGAGCCCCATCTCCCCGCGAGTCTTTGCCCTCCTGCGCCCCACCCGGGACGAGGTTTGAGAGCTGCGCCGTCCTCTCCATCCTTAACCCGACTGTTCAGCGTGGAGAGCGCCGTTCTGGCCCAGGGCGAGGCGGAACAGAGCGGGGCAGCCGCTTACATAAAGGCCTTATATAAGGGCGGCACGCCCGGCCGGGGGCAGGGCCCGACCCGCCGCCATTGCCCGCGGCCGCCGGCGGGGGGCAGCACCCGCACGGCCCGGCCCGGCCCGSGGCGAGGAACGGAGCGGGGAAGAGAAACTGCAGTTGGAATAAAAAAAATAAATTAAACGGGTCAGGAAGAAAGAAAACAATTCCTTCCCCCATCCGCAAAGCTCCCCTTCCCCGCCAGGAGGTGCTGGGCGCGGAAGGGATGCCCCGGGCCGGGGTGCGGTCGGGGCTGAGCTCTGCAGGTGAACCACGAGCAGCGATGGGGTCACACCGATAACCCTCAGCTTCTGTCAGCCCTGGTGCGTTTCGGAATACSGGGACTACAAATCTGCACGCCACGGGACGGGCAGATGGTATTGCGGCTGTAAACTACGTGTCCATTATAAATATGCTCAAAATACACTGGCTGAAGTCTAATCTGATCTAAACCAATAGCACTTGACTACATGGACCTAACTTAAAGTTAGRGAGGTAAAGTACTGTACTAGTATTTTCCACTGTAAATGGAAGGAAAATGAAAGCATTTAAAAGTGTGGGTTTTTTCATGATGAGTAAACAGAGCATCTTGTTGCTCCAAGCTTGGGCATCTTTCCTTCTGTTCCCCGTCCTGTCACCAGGATCCATCTCTTGCTACACAGATGAAAATGCCTGAGACACAGAGCTTATATGTGGGCATGTATATTTGATAGTACTGTGTGGTATCAAATGGATGGACTGTGTGTGTTTTGTTTGTAAAAGTCTGCATGGATCTTTGACACGATCCAAATGAACTCTGGCACACCTTCACACACCTCATTCCCAGATCCCAGGACATTCCCATGTGCAGCCAGCATACACTGGGGACTGCAGGAAATCTGTGCATCAGCCAGTGAGTTTTTACAGCATTGTTACCCAAGCAGCTTTCATACAGCAGACGTTTTTGGCCAGGGAGTGAAGGCTGTATGTAGCCTTGGACTCTGGATGCACAGGGCAATRAAGTTCCTTGCACCCAGGAGCTGAACTGCTGTATTTAAGATCTGTTTTCAGCTCAGAGTTACACACTTGGAATACAGCCTCTGACTCCTGCTCTATATCCACACACAAAGCCGCCTACCCTGGGCTGGAGACTCYTGTTATTTGCAGAGTGGAGGCTTAGTCTGAGTAAACAAGACTTGTCAGTCACTAGCACAGCCATAGTTCTGTTGTTAAACCAAGTAATGACTGATGCTTCATCCTGTGGTTGATCCTGCCTGTGCCTCCCAAGCCTTCAAAACTCATTAGAGGGACAGGTTAAAAAATACTGTAGCAACAGTGACACCAAGGAGGCTGTGCAAAGGAGACAGTGACACCAAGGAGGCCCCAGCTTTCTTCCTATCCAAATCCATGTATTTTCTACTTTGCTCCTAAGGCTGACACTATCTTACGAAGATGCTCCTGTGTCATCACCTTTCCACATTGTAGTCCTGCAGCTTGGTGACTTTTGCTCCCTTGGATGGTAAGGATATAGCAATGGTGMTGACTGGCACTGGAGATGACACCTCTCCACAGCATTTACTTTCTCTCACTGTTCAGACATGCTCTGGGTATCACCATCACCTGAAAGGAATGCAGGCTTCCACAGGAAGAAGGATAAGGGAATCAGCAAAGTCTGCTAAGGATATGAAGAAAGCTTCCCAGAAAAGAAAAATCCTGGAGACGCTGTGATCAAAACTATCTAAGAAAAAACCCAAAGTTCCCCAGTCTGCAATGTCCAACTACTGTTGCCAGCAAAGGCAAAGCCAGAGCAGTCTGACTGTTGCTCTAAATATATTTCTATCCTTTGTTCTACCTTATCACCCATACAGAAAGCTCTTATTGCCGTGATCTTCACCTATATATTCTAATTAAAAATTTTTACATTCTCTTCCATAGTCCACTTCTATTGCTATCTTTTTGCTATAGTCTTCACAGGGAGARTTGTTAAGTACTCAATCAGGTTGTGGCATCTCCATCCTTGGAGATTTTTCAAACTTAATTGAACAAGGCCCTGAGTAACCTAAACCAGCTTGGAAGTCAGCTCTGCTCTGAGCAGGGAATTGGACTAGAGACCTCCAGAGGACCCTTCCAACCTAATTTTTTTCTGATTGCACACTATTTCTATGAACACTYCCATCAGCAAGCTCTCTATTACTTCTTCATGTTCTGGAAGGTAAAAATGGCACACTAATTTTGGAAAAGTGGGAATTGTTATAGCTATGTCAAAAACCCTGAAAGAACAAGGGTAGGAGCAAGAATGAAACAAGTAATAAATATTGTTTGTGGAACCTTCCCAAATTATACATACTTACGTCCCATACCTGGACGTTATTGATTAGCAATCCTGTGTAATTATTTCACTAGTAAGGGTCAATCTACCTTGCTASTTTAGTTCTTGTGACTATGTTCTTATCTACATACTAATCCTGGAAAAGAGCTATTTGCTATTTCTTGTTAGTAAGGGCAATAGTTGCCATGTTGGGAATGTAAAAGACATGGGAATGTGCTCTTGGAGCAAGGGGCTCCATTCTGATCTCCAGTTATCTCCTTCTCCCCACATACAATGTGGTGCATTGTAAGTCCTTTCCAATACTGAACTCATTCTTAACATTATCAGAGGACCATCATCATCCTTGTTCCTTGTGAAGAAGGGCAGAAGGAACTATAGCAAAGAGGTGGCACTTCTGTACGTGGAATTGATGCGCTGGGATCAGAATCCCAGGCGCTGGGAACAGAAAAGATTCTGACCTTTCCAAGTCTAGAGGGTCCCTGCAGAATTCATAGTTGCTACTGATTTATAAGAGATTTATCCAGTTCATTTCTAAACATCCTATGTACTCTATCACTTTAAATTTCCTATACTATGTTCATCTACTTTCCTTTTGTTGGTGTTCATTTTCAKCATTCTCTTATATTTATTGTGCTATTTTTCATTATGGTAATTTACGCCACTTAAAATATATTATCTTCTTTCTTCATTGTATGCTCTCTAGTACTCAATAGCAAGCTAACTGCGTCCACTGTCATCCCTGAACTGAACTGTGGGTATCAGTACTTGCCAGCTCATGTGTAAAGTAAAACATACAATCACTGCCATAATTTTCTTTCTGTTTTCTTTCAGCATCTTTGTTGTTGCTCTGAGGCATTCCCTCCTTTCCACCTAACTAACATTGCACTGTCATACAACAAGGTCTCAAATGGTGGGCAACTCACAATGATGCAGTGATTGCAATGATCTGGGCACTGGCTGTAAACTAGAATTGGCTCCTTTCTGTTTAATTTGAAGGCAGAATGGGTAATATTTTAGATGTCCTAACCTCAAAGCTATCTAGAAACTAATTACTAACTCTGAGCTTTGGAATCCCTTTAAAACCCCTGCCACACTCCCCCTTTCTTGCTGCCACTCTTGCATACAACTTTCTCTCCCTCAAYCCTCCGCTTGCTCTCCACAGTCGATTTCTTTGCATGTATCTCCCTTGCAACCATTACTTGAGTTTGGAATGAATTTCCCCTGGATGAGTTAACACGTTCTCACAGCGGGGCCAGCAAACCAGGTTCCTGTCAAAAATAGACAGTGTATGTTGTACTTCTCACACAGCAGCTATAACRAATGCTTGAACCTTCCCTTACAAGGGGAATAGCTCTCTGTCCTGCAGAGACATCAGGTTAGCAATGAACAAATTAGCTCAGGTATAGGAACCAGTGTAGCTGTGCAGAGCCCACAGTAGCATCCTGGCTCTCAGGGGAAGCTATGATAATGTGACTGCATGAGAATAATACTACATAATGAACAATAATGAGGCAGTTTTCAGCCTCTGAATACAGGGAGGGCTGGGTCACCAACCAGACCTTTGTTCGTCGCATATTAAGCAGCACAGAGGGAACATGCCACAGGGTTGCTGATGTTGTTGTAAGTGCAGCTGCTGGCTGAGTCTGCCCACCCATGTTCCAGGCATTATTTCACCTCTTCACAGATATGGCATCACGTTATAGTAAGTGCCCTCAGGTCAGAGATGCCTGTAGTGTCCAAGCACTGCACTTAACTCACTGGTGTAGTTTGTTTGTAACCTTAGTAATTCACAGAGGCTGTAAATAATTGGAAAAAAAAAAACAACCCCAAACCTCTGGCTTTTCAGATTCTAAAAATAAGAGTGTGAAAATAGTTCATGTCTGGTTTTAAGCAATATTTTCCCTGAGTGTTCTGCTGCACATTCTTCCTCTGCCTGTGTGCGACTAACACAGCTCCTGATATCAGTGCTTATCACTGCCAGTGTTGTGTCTCTTCCAGACATGACACTGACAATACATATTTAGAAACTGACAAAGTAAAGAGAGAGAGAGATGAATACAATCATTGAATATAAAAAAATAGGCCTGAAAGAACAACAAAAAACCACTGAAATCTGTCCCAGRGACCTCACCTCAAAATTCAGGGCACACTGAATGCCAGAGCTGAGGGAGAAGCTTCCCAAGACAAGCTTGCTTTCAACCACCTGAGCCATCACAGTTTTCCTGCCAGAAATGTTGTTTCAGTAGTTAAAAGTCCTGCACGGGCTGACTGCCTGAATATTCACACAGCTTCTCTGATGATTTTGCAGCCACATTGATCTTCATGCTGTTGCAGCTACATGACTGGCAGTTTGTTTAAAATCTCTGATTGCAAGTTTGTGTCATACAATGGAAAACACAAACTCCTGAAAACATCGCCATAAAATGTAATATGAAAGAGAAATCCCAGCAGAACACTGCAAAGCAAGAATGGGAGGCACGGAGAACTGACAAGAGAGACCCAATGTTCTAGTGCAATAAAAGCCTGGAAAATTTAATCAACACAGAAAAGTAAAATAAACTCCAAAATCCCTTACAGGAGACTGATTAACATAATTAAATTAAACTCAGAGATTAAGTTAAAGTAAGATTGAAACTTGCTGGGTCCTTTTCAGGCCTTAAGTAGGGTTAATATGGCCCAAAATTTGTTCATTTATTTCATCTAAACCACAAGTCTCATGAGAGTTGGGTCCTGACTACAGAGCTTGCCTGAYTTGCAACATCAGAGCATCTCAGCTACACTAACACTGTGACAATACAGGCAATTACTGAGAATTGAACAAAACAAATCAGAACTATTATATTTACAGGGGGAAAACTACAAATATCAGACAAACGGTCATTTCAGACCATGATAAAACCACAATGCAAAGTCAAAATTCTCTCAGGCAACTTCACCTATGTAATCCAGCCAAATCTACCAAATCATGATGGCATTAAATCATAAATGACTCAAGGCCTGGAAAGAGCAGTGTAAACCTTTAAGCAGTTGCAGTAGATTCCATCTATATTGCCTAAAACACCAATGAGAGGAAAGGTGTCTCATTRAAAAGTAAAAAGAATAAAAAARAAGATAAACATTGSAAAGACAAACATGGATGAACCAASTAGAACAGCAMGAACTAGAGCAATAGGTAGGGACAACCTGCCAAACTAAAAGACACAAGCAGATCAAACCAGCCATTGCTGAACTATGCTGTGAGGCTATGACTTAAATATTTAACAGTTTTTTATTGACATACTTTTTGCCCACATATTTCCTTGCAAATTTCAAAAGCAAAACTTAGTTTACCCTCATCAGTAAGGCTCACAGGTGCTGCAGTTTGTTTTTGTTTTTTTTTAAGATGTCTTTTTTTTTTTTTTGCTGAACAAGAAGTCTTTTATAAGAGATAAAATATACTTACAGTGGTTTCCAAATGGTATCACTCTTCAGGTAAATTACTCCAAGCCTTGGACCTAGTGCAGACGTTCATTGGGGCAGGGAACAGAGAGAGGCTGTGTCTGTACCAGGAAGAATCAAAAGGAAAGGTCAGGGGGAAATAATAATTATTTACCGAGAGCAAGAAAACTTGCTACAACTCTAACTGGCATTYTGTGCTGTGAGCACAGCTGGCTGCAGCCTGCTAGTGCTGAATTCTTCCCACTTCAATCCCTCCAGCCCTGGCTGCAAACGACCACRGAATCAACCCCCAGTTAGCCCAGTCTGCCCATGCACCCTAATCTGGTGAAGCAAGGAGGAGAGGGAGGATTAGCCACCAGAATTGTTATCAGTAGGATTCCTTCTGAGAAGTTGCTCACTCCAATGGCATGAGCACGGAGCACTGATGGAGAGCTAGCACAAACTTGGCACTCAAGTGCATCTCATCAGAACAACAAGGCCAGTCCTGTTCTGAGCAGCAGCAAACACTTCCTCAGGATTGAAAGGCAGGAAAAGGAAGGAAAAAATCCTCCTTCGTGTCTTTTGSTGTCTTTAAATCACAAAAAGCAAGTCTCATATCAAAGCAGAAACCCCATTTTTCTCCCATCAGTCACCTGGTATACTGCAGCGACACCAGGGAAGTAASTTATTGTCAGCCTAGCTGGAAAGGTAAAGCTCAGCAGCAGTTTTATCTCTGAAATCTTCTGAGCCAAAGAGAMATTTGGAATCAATGGACTAAGATGGAAAGGGATCCACAGAAAAACYTCAGCTCCAATATTAATCAGATGATGATTTCAGCATCCAGATCTAAGTTTTTGGGAGTATTTACRTTTTTGAGGGACTTGAATCCCTCCTCAGACTAAGAGAACTCCTCCTTTGGTAKCTTTGGTAGCTTCTTATAATCGTTGGGTGGCTCACTGTGGATGTTGGGAACATGTCTGAAGTGGACATCCAGGGACAGAATTAAATACTGTGCACTTCACCTAYGCAAAGAACTCTTGGGACATGAACATATTCAGTCCTATCCACAGTGAAGCTACTGGTGCTACTTCCATGAAAAAATGCTTTTGCCTACTCTGARCAAACCAGAAAAGTAAGTATTTGTTTTATCAAAGAAATCAAGAAGGTGAATGAAAAATAATAAGAGATGTAATTGTTATTTCACAGGTAGCCAATGYCACTGTGTCAGTTGGAATTCATGTCTGAAAATGCAACACAATTAAAAAATCCACTGTTTGTGCAGCAGGAACGCTGCAATGAGCCCCAACACACAATGAATGATTTTAGATGACACTGTAATAATGTACTTCACAAAATATACATTCAGTTTTATGTTCAATTCACACATTTTGTAATGACGATGTTTCTTAGTGACTGGAATATATATTAAATTCTGATTTCAACAGTCTACACAAAACCTGGCAGCTACATTTCACAGGGACTCAAGCAAACATTTTCTTTGATTCCAATTTTTTTAGGTTCTCCCCTCTTGGAGTCTGCTTTGAATTGCAAATTAAGTAAATTCAAACATACACACACACACACACACACACACACACACACACAAATCTACAACTTAGTCTGAACCTCTGAGTTTCACCGAGGCTTGGGAGAAGAACCACATGCATCAGGTTTAGCTTGAAAGAATTACATAAAACAGTGACACCTTTGACCAGAACCAAGGAGTGAATTTCAAAGGTGCAATAAYGCCCAAGGATTCTGTAGATTTAAGTCCTTGCTAACACTCAGCATGGCTTACTTTCAAGCTCTCCTTCCCACTTCCATATATGCCCCACCTGTTCTGTTAAGACTGACCTTGCTTCTTATATCCACTTTGCACACATCAGTCTGTCTTTTATGYGGCTGTTGCTCACCTTTTTAAGACATAAATCCCCTGTGCCTTAAAGTCAGCCTAATACTTCAGATAATGTGCGTTTTAAACTTGTACTAGAAGCAGAAAAATCACAGGATCAGGTCTTTAGTCTTTATTTCGGCAGAACTCCTGCTCACTTCACTCCTAATTTCACACAAGAGAAGCCTAAGAACTGCATGTACTAATCCTGCATATTTTGTCACCTCTCTTTTTGTGTCATTATTGCTCTTCCAATCTCTGGGATCCCAATCCAAGTGGCTCTCTCTTGTAGCACTGCCTAGCACTCAATCTGGCTTCACATCAAGGGTCAGGCAGACAAGTTGTTAGAGATGGGCTGTTGGAAATCTTCTASAAAATCTGGGCACAAAAATCTCTGTGAAAGGCAATACTTAAAATATCTTCATTTTTCTCCATATTTTTTGCTGTGGCCTGGGAAGATATATCTCTTTCCTCCAAAGTGATGAGCATAAAGCACTGAGATCCTCAGCAGTTTTTAGGTWCTTTTAAAGTACATAAAATCAACAAAGTGATGGTACTTCTTAAGACCTTGRGAGTGCAACAGAAAATGAAGCACCCCAGATTTTCATAAAAGACTTAATCTAACTTTGAAATAATTAGAGGAAAAATATCTTTGACCATAAGAAGACTGGGCAAAAAGAGAGACAAGCAGGACAGCAGAGGAATGGGATGTGTCACGTTGGGTTAAGTAACTTCTACTCTGTCTACCTGGGCTCCTCTGCACAGAARAGGAAAGCATTATATTTCTGTTCCATGGGGTACTGTGTGCTTAATTAAGATTTTGGAGGATAAATTTTCTGCATGAATGCATTCCAGAAATGCAGACTTTTATTACTTAAATATTCCCACTAATGATAGCAACTAGGGCATTTTATATATGCTCACTTTTATTCTACCTTGCTCTTTCCAAATTTTATCTGGTAATTTAGAAGGTGTGAGGAACATTAATCTTATCAGTGTTTTTATTAAGGAAGGTCCATTTTATGAGAGCAGTGATGTACCACAGATTGTGATTTAAGATGTACACTTTAGGTCAGTTTTATACTGACTTCAGTACAGTCGCAGTGGGCATAAAGTCAAGAGAAAATGTGGTGCTTTACATAATAATGCTGATGATTAATGGGCTCCTGGACCATAAGTCTATATTCTGAGGCACTGRTCCTCCTTCTGCCTCCTGAAATTTGTGTCTTGACCCTTTCATCTCTTGTTAGCTACCTTTCCAGAGCTGTTCATTAATCAGCACCATTGATCTGATGTGGTCTGTCATATTGTATTACCTAAAACATACAGAAGCTAGCATTGGCCTGACTCTGCTCTTTACACAACACACCACCATATTTCCTTTACAGATGACTTAAGGAATATAAACACCAACTTACTGCTGTTGCTTGGTCCTGAAATCGGCTTTTTCTAGATTAGTTCCCTGCAGGATRTTTCTATCTCTCCCTTGGACAGATTTTTGTCTGCTCAGAGATACCATCAAACACATTCAGTATTCCCTGCTTATTAAGGGCACTCCTATGTCTGACCAGCAAGGGTCAATTAGCAAAATAGTTCATTCTCTTTGCTTGAGACTTGGTGTTACAATCTTTAGTGAGTCCTGCTCAAGCACACTCAATTTTTTAGTTAATTGCTATTTGTTTTATTCCTGCAATAGTCTTTTCCCTGATATCTTCAGAATGCTTCCTTCTGCCTTTCCTGTGATCCCTAGTAATGAAAAAATTAAAAGATGAGCTTCTTGTGAGCTTATTGCTTATTATTCTTATTTGCTGYGCTGGAACAGTGCTGTCTATCATGAGGCAATGGCAAGGAACTGGCTGGTGCCTCAGAAGTTAACATGTCTGATCTTAATCCACACACTGTACAGGTCTCTTGAGTCAGGTGGGGCCAGTTTTAATTGATGCTTTCACAGTCATGATATATTTTCAGACTGGGCTTTCTAGGCTAAATTCAATTCTTTCTGGTCACTTTTTCTTTCTGGGAGTAGCATTTTGGATTAAATTCTTAAAGCCACAACAAGAAGGCGGAGATGAGAACAGCAGTATTAGCCATCAACAAACATGATTCCAAAATAATCTTTCTGCATGAAGTAGGTTATTCCAGATATATTTTACTGTTTCTCTAAAGGAGAAAGGACATCCTCTGACTAGAACTGACTATATAATTTACATTATATGAACAAGGTTAGGCCGTTGGCTACCTGTACATAGATATCCAACCCCAACATCTTAAAGAGATCAAGACAGACTGAGATATAAAAACCACCATTCCAACAGAGGCCATAACCTACGCAATAAACCCCCAAAAATTTAGCAACACAGGACATGTTATCAGAAGGCCATAAGCATGAATTTTTCACAATAGCCAAGGCTTCATTTAGGAGAGGAAACTGCTCATTTCTTATTCTGCTAGGAATGCTGTATGTTCACTATCAGTTTGGCCTGAAAATCAGAAATTAATTTGTTAATGGATTAGACATTTACAGAAAGACTGTTTAAAGAGGCTGGACTGCTCTAGCCTGGTAAAGGCCAATTTCCCACAAGGATCTATTCGAAATAGCACTAGAGAAAAAAATGTCTCCCTGAAGTCCCAGAGATACTTACTGAAATCCAGAACAGCAATGTAGTTTGTAGGAAAGTCTACATTATGTTCCCACTTTTTGTCTCACAGGCSCCCTATTACTTGTCTGCATATGTTTCTTTTTCCTGTCTTTCACTACCATTTACTTGAGACTATAGAATTTCAYTGCTCATAAGCTGAAGTTCTTAAGTCTGATTTTGGCACTTGGAATAGGCATTTTCAAGGTCTCACTTTTTTCTGTTGATTCTTCTGATATTTCTTTTTATTTGCCAGCAGTGCTCTCAATGCAGCAGCTAACCACGCCTAAGAGTTTGGGTCAAAAAGGATAACTTTTCTCCTTCTTTCCTTTTCACTTCCCATGCTGAATGGCCCCTGATACTTGGGGCAGTGGTACAAGGTCTCAACCCAGAACATTCTGAAAAGTTCTCTCTCATTGAAGATCTAACTCCAAGTGCTGCCTATTTTCCAGTAATGGAGATCTTATTGTATTGGGTGTATAAACTTCACCCCTGCAGGTGTGGCAGGTGCCCAAGCAGAATGTGTGCTGCTCTCTTGGCTGCTCCTCGTGGTGGGTGGAGCAGGATAGAGCCATGCTTGGCAATGTTMAGCAACTGTTTGGACTTTGCTCACCTGATTTGAAATGAAGATAACTGCTACTTGGAAGAGGCAACTAAATGTCAGTAGTTGGTAGGCTTAATCAGAGCAGGAGCAGGTCACCAAAAGCCCTAATGTAACATTCAGCTAATGGTTTAAATTAATACAAGAATCTATGATGCCAGACTGAACCATGGCAGTGTGTCAGACCACTTCTCACAAGTGGCAGCAACAACACACGGTATTTACACATCAATAGATATATACATATAAAAACCATATATATGTATGTATGTGGAGCTACACACTTGATCCTTATTTTTAAATTATCTTATTCTGGCAAAACATTATTGGGTATAAACCAAGGGATTCTGTATATTCCTACTATGGAGTCTTCACAGTTGAACCTGAATGTTGAGTGAAAGCACATAATTTTCAAGGCAGTTCATTAACGTGGGGTGTGACTGAGTCAAACAGAYAAAGCCCTAATTTTATTGATGTTGGTGTTGAATATGGAGTAAATCATCTGTGCTCAGTGGAACAGCACCTACATAACCTTTCCTGGGAACAGACTGATTTGTGGGTAGTGCTTGTATACTGCGAGTGTTGTTGAATCTTGAGTGCTACTTTTCTACAGATACTTAGTATTAATAGAAGCAGTTTGAGGGTAAAAACAGCCTCAGGCATTTATGTGCTGATGCTGTAGGTTACAAGGCATTAGCATTATGGTATGAAAATCAAAAGGTTCGTGGGAGTAAAACAAATAAGAGGTTAAGGTTTTGAAGCCATGAACACTAAAGAWGGCCAGTGCAATCAATATTTTCTTGTTCCAAAGAAGGTGGCACTCGGATAACAYGACACTACTGTCTTGCTACCTTAAGCAAGATTCTCACAAAACTAAAGGTATAGTTGTGCTGCAATTAATACCAATGTTTCTGAAACTGAAATATGAGTTGCCATCACTGCAATCACCAGAGACGAAGAAAATGTGTAGAAATTAAATTGTTACAGTAATATATCCGCCTAAGCTACTGCTTTGGCTAGATGAGCCAGATTAGCTCATGACAGATGAGCTTCATGAACATTTCATTGCCAAGGAACCCTGTCAAAATATTGGTGATTTCTCCGAATCTGTTCAACATCATGGAGATGTCAAACGAAATCTGAAAGGACATTATTTTTCAGGAAGAACAAAAACAATGAAAGCATACGAAGAAAACGAGCTGAGTTTCTTCCTCCTCCCCTACACATTTCTTTGGTTTCATTAAATGCTGTCCTTGCAAATACTTTGGCATAAACCCTGAAACCTTTAGTCCCATAGATGTGGTGAATTGCAGAAAGTACTGAATGTCCTCAAAGAACAGATCTACAAATGTCAGGTTTTCACCGAGGTGCAGGGATTGTATAATCTCAGCGCATAACAATGTAATCAAGATTGACACTATTGACACTGATTCTGCCATACCCCCTCCCTCCTGGTCACAATGGTACAGCAGCTGATGCATTAATGTCTGGCTACCAAGTTTGTGGTTCTTATGCTGAAAGATTATTTCAATCACAAGTCCAAAGCACCCTGTCGTGAGTATGGAGCATGACACAAAAYGGTATCTGATAAAAGTAATTAAATACTTTWTTTTCATAGCTTGTTGSTTGMAGAAACKATGARATACTGTTTACATTAATTAAAGAYRGAATTCYGTGTAGGACAGTGGAATGAAATTCAGCTAYAAATTTCAATAGATTTGATCCATTTGTTACCAAACTGTCCCCCTCAAGACAAACTAATAAAAAAAAATGGCACCAATACATCTGGTTTTCTCAAGCACCAAGAGCCAGGTTATCAAACAGATAAATAGAAAAATTGAACACCCCCCTCCCCACTCAAAAACCCTCAGCATCTTCTTGACAGAACTCCTCCCTCTCTTTCATTATGTGACTTTGTCTTATAAGGAGATGAAAATGCTTGCATGATTTTTATCTGCCCTTACTAGAGGAATATATTTATATAAAAAATACTTTCTATAAAAAAATCACATTTGCATGGATTCTGAGGTGCAAAGTCTGAGACAAGGAATCTTTTCCTTAAGTTTTAATTTTTTTACCACCACTACCCGAATGCCGAGCTAAACAACTGCGTTACTGTCAGTTATGAAAAAATTAAAATGATTTAATTTTTTTTTTTGTTGTTTTGGATGACTGTCTCTTGTCTCTGAAGATTTCCCTTGCCAGTCATTCATTAAAGAGTTGGTAACCAACACAGTGAAAAGAGTAGGTAAAAAGCACCACGAACATGTTTTCCCATACCATTCTTCCYGTGTGTTTGCTGCCTCTGGCCTCAAACTGTACAAATGAAAGCTTGTTTGATTTATGTCWAAAACTATATATAAAATATCACACGGGATCCACAGAGAAACCGAGTCACTCTGGGCTTTAGTTTCATTATCCATTGAGGAATAACTGACTACAGCCTTGGAGTATGTAGAACTGATCAAAGCGCTTGCTTCCTCAAAAGCAAAGAGAAAACCACTGTAGATTTCCTGTTTCATGCTTCAGTGCCAAAACACAATGAAAAAAGTTCTAGATGAGCATGTGAATTATTCTAAAACATTGTTCAATCAAATCTGATGGTTATGCGCATTTGTGAAACTCATCATTTGAAATGTCAAGTCACTGACAGCAGTGTGTCCTGAGGTGTGATGTATATTTGTGATAATTATTTGCTTTTTAAAGTTAYGTATCATCTGCATCAAACCAGAATTTTTCTTAAGTGTGCCTGAAACGTAGAGATGTCAGTGCCAGCTGCGTTATTCAGATCTGGGTTTTAAACACWCTGTGCCAGGAAAACACAGAGTCAGGATATGACTACAATGCCATTTTTAAGGCACTCTGAGTTATTTTTCACTATTCTGTTAAAACTATATGCAGTGTGGCTGATGGAGAATGATTACTAACATTAATAGTAGCTGAAGTGATTYCTGTGCAGTATATGCAGCATGATGCATTAAGGAAAATAACATAGCAATAATTGTTGTTATTCTTACTTCAGTATTATCAAATGATACTCTTGAGATTTATTGTAATTCAGCATTCAGCTCTCTTCTGTGCCTCTTAGAGGCCTCTTCTCTGGTCATTTCAAAACTTTTTTGAATGAAACTGAAGGCAGTTGGCTCTGTTGTTGGATAAGTTCTGCTAACGTAGGAGGGCTGTCTCCTGAGTGCTAAAAAGACCATTTGCAAATCTTCAGCATCTTCTTCCGTGACAGCAGAAGTTACTATGCAGAATGGTTTAGATGATGCTGAAATGAAATTTTACAAGAGATCCACAATCTTCCAAGAGGAGGCATGGTAGGGAAAGGCACTGACTTGAGGGGACCTGATAGCAACTTCCCCACCTTTTATTTTTGGAAAGTGACACTGTAAATAAGCACCCCACCAGTGTCTGAACTCAACATTTTTTCTTATCAGGAAAGAAATTCTGTGAGGAGGTGATTGAGTTTTTGACTGTAGACAATCTGGCAGCTACCTTACTCCTGCTATTTTGTGACAGAAAATCTTGTAAGAAAATGGCCCAGATGAACAAAATTATCAGGGCGCTTGCAGATATTCTGATTTCTGCCACGACCAGCAAGAAGTACCATAGGAGATGGATCAGGAATCTTAGCTGTAGGGGAGCTTAGAGCTATTCTAGTTCAATCAGATTTCACAATTTGCTCTAATGAAGAGTGCTGGCAGAAGTTCAAAGCTACTCCAGGTCTCGACTCTCCCTCCACATTACTATAAAAATGTCTGTRGAAGTGTTAACTGCAGAGGAGCCAAAAGTTGTTTTGGTTCCAGTCTTTCCCAGCAGGAGTAACTGAGAAAATAGAGTAGGAGTGCTAGTTCTGCTCACAGCTCCCTCAGCCTCCTGCAGAACACCAGAGACGTTGCTGGGAACACGGCAAAGTGTGCCCAAAATGCTGTCACCCCTCACAGCTCCTGCAGCCTCAACCACGCACTGCAAACACCACAAACACAGATGCACCCGCTCAGTAACTCCAGAATCTTTGGAATTAGCATCAACCTCCACTGCTGATAACCTGAAGTCTGTTTGAGAAGCAGCAGGTATCAGGAGGATGGCTGTGTTCAGCCAACATTGATTTCTTCAGCCTTTTGTCTGTGTCTGCTCTCTGTCTGGTTTGGAGGTGGTTACTGTTACTACAAGTAGCATGAATCAYGTCTCTGTTAAAAAACAGAGCTCCAATTGTCTTACATAACCCCTGGTAACTGCGTGTCTAATAATAGCAAGCCATTCCCAGGTAGGGATTCTCTCTGTGTCCCAGACCCAGACACTCACACATATTGGTACCACTTTCTACACCTCACTTCTGGGAAGGAGTGAGCTTTTCACATGCAATATGACAGTTCTGAGCTGCAGGACATGGCAACTATTATTTTAAAATGCCATTTTCACTTATTGCCTTGAGAAGCCAGTCTGGTATGTGCAATTTGCTTCTCAGCCCAAGCAGCAAGAGGAGTGAAAAAAAAAAAAAAACGCCAACAGCACTATTTGGTTTTGAGAGAACACTGAATGGTGAAGGCTATGGTTGGATCCTGTCCTGAAAGCTTGAATCTTTCTAGGCGTTAACTCTCCTTCTGTCTCTTAGTAAAGGCCCACATTTTAATAAGGTACTTCTCATGGTTCTGACAAATTCTTATTTTTACACCTCTCAGTTTCCCCCTTGGAAAAGTAAATGACAATATGTGACTCCCTCATTACTGCAAGGCTAATAGATAAYGCTGCAAATCAATGATAAAGTCTTCAGATGGAACTTCTCTAAAAATTGAAAATATGATTCTTTTTGTAATCCATGAGTGGTCCACAAAAGGAAGGGGTTTCTGAAGATTACTCTGGTGCCACAAAATTCTGAACTTTCATTCAGTAGGAGGTCATCCTTGCATGACTACCTACAACTAAATCATATAATTGAGCACTGTCCAGACGCTTCCTGAACTCTGACAGGATTGGTGTCAGGACCTCTTCCTTTGGAAGTCTGTTTGCAAATGGAGTGGTTCTAGATATTTCACAAGGTGTTCCAAAGAAACCAGTTCCTTCTGACCTCTCATATCATCAATCAACATTTCTGGGCATCTAAACTTGAAGATTCGCTATTATCAACGTAAGAGCCAGGTTTCAGTCATCCTAAACCTCTGCATGCTCTCGTTTTAAGAGATATCTTGGAGCCAGGGATTGGAAAATCAGTTTCACTCCTGAACTTGTTCAGTTTACGTTCATCTCTTCACATTGCATGAATAAAACACATGTGTGAACAAACCACTAAAAACATAGGTGATGACATAATGAAAAATGTTCTTCTTGAGCTTTTATTTCTAAATYTATTATCTTTCTTAGCTCAGATAATCTTTCTTGAAAGTTTGTTGGAATTACTGGRAAACAACAAAACTTAGTGGATCAGATGTCAGACTCTGGTTCTGTGCCTACCTCTGATCAAGGCATGCCTTACTGAATTCCAGGCAGTATCTTTGGAGAAATCCTACATTCTGGTTTCTTGGGATCTATGCACAACAAGTGACAACTTGGCACTGCTATTATGGGATCAAGTGTCTTACTTCTTATGAAGTAAGGATCTACAAATCACCTCACAGTAAAGTCAGACCTGAACTAAACCTAGACTGTGTTTGAACTCACAAAATGACTGGTCTGGCCAACAACTGCAGACCAACTTTCATGGATGCCCTCCCACTAAGTTAGTCTACAACACTCATATGATCTCCCACAGATTTCTGTGGGTGCAACAGGGGAAAAAATGGACTGATACTTTTATTTGTTATCAAATAAAAGCCTATGGTTCAGCAGCAGTAAGCCTACTGTGAAAAGTCCAAAGACCCAAGCAAGTGAAAAAAAMCAAATCAAACAAGAAACCTACTGRGYTGTAAACTGTAGTTTATCAGTATCATGCAGYCATGAGCTGGCTGTGTTACTGCCCTAGGGTAGAAAGTTCTTACCTTCTCTGTAGGAAGCCAAATTAATTTGCCTTCACTATCTAGTAATCCCTTTGTSAAGCAGTAAGAAATTCAGATATTGGCCTCTCCGTGTTACCACGTATTTTTTGGAAAGTCAAAAGAGAGAAACAAATAGAAACCATAGAACATGCATCAGTTGCTGAACTTGCAGCATAATTGCTAGAAGARCAGAATTAATATTTTAATTGCTGATTATAACACTATGTGCCAGATTCCAGCTAAGCATYTGAGAAACACAATGGATCTTGTGCATCCAGGTTATTTTTATTAGGGCTGAAACTCCTGTAGGAAACACTTTAACTGGTGACCCAATAAGCGGTTAAACAAAAGTTAGACTCAAGTTTCCAAAGCCATCTGAACTGGCTTCAAGAAGACATGAAACATCAATGCATCTGGAAAATGGAACTTGCAATTGACTTTTCTGTACCATCTGCTCTCAAGAACATTTTCTGCTTGGGAGTTGCATAAGCAATGAAAAAACAGCACACAAACAACTTCCTGTACCATGTTTTCGGTCACTTGTAATGACGCATTACAAAGCAAACCAGCTAAATATGCACAACTGTGCCTCACTCCAGATGACAACATGTATTATATAAGAGCAATGCCTGACAGAAAGACACTTATTTTAAGGTATCACGACACAAAGAGCACTCAAGGGGGATGTATTGACTGCATGTGAGAGTTGGGGGCA
Organism: Malurus melanocephalus; assembly: GCF_030028575.1. Taxonomy (NCBI): domain Eukaryota; kingdom Metazoa; phylum Chordata; class Aves; order Passeriformes; family Maluridae; genus Malurus; species Malurus melanocephalus. The sequence goes on from NW_026623268.1 coordinate 3,320,098, forward strand.
AGAGCCAGGGAGAGTTTTGTCTCCCTCTCAAAAGGCCAAGAGTAGTTCAGAAAAACCAAAAAGCAGACATTTTTTGGTTTACAAARTAAAATGACAGAACTTGTTGCACCTCCTTCTGTAAAAAGGAGTTTAACTTGTAATGAATGTAAGCTTTTTGTTGTTATTTAATGCCACTTTAATGCATTTTAGATTCAAAATTATTCTTATCCCAAAAGCTTTCAAAAATATAATTTGTTTAGACTCGCTTTGTTTGTCTGTTGGGAAGCCATGGCCTGATTTAATCTTGTATTGTGGCATAAATAAAACAATATCCCCAGGAATTAAGAGCAGTTTAACCAGAATAAAAATATCTACCTCTCCAAATGAATCCCAAGCCTTTAAAACTGTGTATGTATGTATGTATGTGTCGGCCTTTCTCTTTCCAGTGACTGCACTAATGGAATTGGATGGAGGCATATGGGGAAATCCTGCTACCTGTGCAAACACAGGGAACTGCTGAAGATGGAGAGGGGCTGAAGCCTCCACTGAAGCAGGGTGTGCAGCTAAAGAAGGTAGTTTGCCTCCACTTGGGGGTGTTTTTGAAACTGAAGTTGAGATGAGTTTTCCCACTAATGAACAGATTCAGCTCAGTTGTCAGTGTAGATCTGACTTGGTGTGGCCACATGATCACATTACAGTTAAATTAGCAGGAGTTTGTGTTGCTGTGAAAGAACAGATGATACCTAATCTAGCCTGAAGTCACAGTGGTGCAGACAGGTGATACCTGATCTGACATCCAGCCTACCACATAAAGATAATCCATTTGTTCTGAAAACATCCAAATCAGCATGTAAATTTATCCTAGATCAACATTTTGTGTTACATGGCTGTAGTGGTTTTGATATGGTTTTATGACCAAGATCCACTATGAAGTCAAACTATAGCTTCAGAAACTGATTTTGCATGGAAACAACCAATTCTGTCAATCCATGGGGTAAATTTGGGCATTCAAACAGTTCCAGGGGAGACAAAACCCCCCATCAGAGAAGCACACTGTAAAGATGAGCCATGGAAGAATAAAGGGGCTCATTTTCAAATCAGTATCTATTGCTTTCCATGGGCCAAAGGGATTTAGACCACCAAATTTTCTTCCTACGTTCAAAATACAGGGGTTTTATTGTTAATACAGGGTTTTCCTAGATAATGAACCCTGTAGTCTAGAATCCGCAAGATTAGATAATTCTCAGGAGACAAGTCTGTCTCCAAGAAAATATCTCAGCCTGTGGCAACAAATTCTCAGGTTAATGAAAACTGTTTTAAGATTTCAGCTGAATTAAGGAGGCGCACAGTTCAWACAGGTCACCTCTGCATGGGAGGGAACATCAATATGTTTTCTGTACATACAATTCATTAACAGCAAAACCTGGTTCATCTACTTTTTGCTACAGTATCCTTCCTTTCCTGCCTAGCCCTCCATCCATCAGAAGGACACCATATAAAATTTTGTTCWTAATTACACTGCAGGTCTCCTCTGGTTTTCATGGAAGTTACATCCTCATAAATGAGAGCAGAATTTGGCCCTCTGTCTTTTGAAAAGGAAGACTAACGATCAAATAATTTTCTCACATCTCTGTTTGCACTTTCACAGTCTGGTTACATTGATTTGTGTCTCATAAGTAGACATTTCCTTTGTTGGTTACAAATCAATGTTATAGACCTAGCCTGCCTGCACATTTTCCCCTTCCCTCTTACAGTGAGAAAAACAAAGTGCAGCTTCAATTCCTCTTGCTYTATAAATGTGAACTTCCTTGATGAAGCATGAGAGAAAAGCAGATAAAATTCCAGCTCTCCCTCAAAAAACAGGAAACGTCTGTGCTTAAATTTCTAATTACCAAGATGCTTTATGGTATGATAAACACCTTTATCATTCCAGTCCTGCCACTGCTTTGTTAACCTAGYTATAATCCTCTCCTTCAGATATCACAAGACTTCCAGGGCAGCCCACTGTGATATCACAGACAGCTATGACTTCATGGCATGAGTAAGGAAAAAAAGAAGCAAAGGTTTTAGTCTGCAGCAGGACTGAGCTGTCACACAAATCTCCAGGAAAGGACAGAAGAGAAAAAGGGTTTTCCTCAGAGGCAATGAGGTTTTTGACTGCAGTGTGAAAATACAACAGAGAAGATAGATGGGTGTTTCACTGCAAATGGATATGCGTGATAATAGAAAACGAGTAGTAAGAAACAGAGCCATCAATCATAATATACCAAGTAAAAGAAGGTACAGGTGTAAATGTGGAACATATCAGTTTGATTTTCCTTTATTAAAAGAGAAAAAATAAAGTTTAAAAAGAAGAGTAAAAGCAGCTTCAACTCAATCTCACCAATTTTAATACTATGAAGAAGTTTAGTAAGTGACGGTTCCACCAATTTGATGGAAAACTTGTGACTACCAAAATGAAAATATAAATGGTTTAGAGCTGGCAGCAATAATAATATATTATTATTATTATTATTATAATTATTAGAGATCAAAAAAGRAACAATTTTATAAATATTAACAGGGCAATCACCACCATCAAARAGTATCCTCACAAATCAAAAGAAAATTCTATTTATGTTAAAGGACAGCATTAGGAATTAGGAAATCTGGGTCCTACTTATTATTCCTCTTCTGGGGAATCTATGTTTGGCCTTGAGAAAGGTATTTCAGTGCTCTGTGCTTCAGCTTCTCTGTAAGACCAATCAAGACAATAATAGATCAACTTCACAGGCATCTTAATTCATGGGTGTTGAGCAAACACYAAGTTTTTTTATGTAGAAACTATTAAATGGCAGGGAAGACAAAAAGGAATTTGAAGATTTGAGAAACATTGGAAAAAGAAATTACACAACACAACCACCCCCTCAGATCACAGAAAGAGAACAAATAATGTCCTTTTTTGCATTTTATTTCCAAAGGAAGTGTAAAACTTCCCAGCCAAGTGGGCATGCACTGAAGTTGCCCCCTGCAAACACAGTCATGTAATGATAAGAGGGAGCCCTGCCTGGCTGCAAACTTGAAATGTTGTGCTCATGTGCCCATTCCCTGAGAGWTAACATCACATTGCTTGCCTGATGGAAAGAGAGATGAGGAGAAGTTATGACTACTTGGAGAGTTCTCTGTTTGCACAGACTCTTGACACAGCAGTTCAGGCAAGAAACCACGCTGCCATAAGACTTTGGGGACCAACCATTTGGTCTCTCTGTTCTACCAATCCACAACCATAGGCACCTATCTGTTTTGCTTGTGTTTGCATTAGGCCTGGCTTTCTAAAAATTCTGAGTTTTCTGATAGTAGATATGGTGGAATAGGCCTGACAGAGTAAACTAGATTTATGGAAGAAAGAAAAAGTGATACCAAATAAGAATGCTCAAATGAACACAATTATAAAAACAAAACAAAATTAGTCTGATTTTATATTACTGTGGTATTTTGGATACAACTTTTTCAAACCCTTTTACTTGGACATAAATGACAAACCGAAAATACTAAGATGCCATGAGTCAGACCTGCAGAATCAAATAGGTTTATCAATGTCTGTTGCAATTCTTGTCTCTAGTCAGAGTAAAGAAATAACTAAAGAGACAGAACTGCCCAARCTCTGGCTAGTTTAGTGTTTAGGAATGTATCTACTAAAACTCTCAAGCAGTGATGTGCTACCAGCCCAAAAGGACTAGCACAACCATGCTCATCTATAGGACAGAGAGAACTCAGTATGCATTTTAACACACAAATATATTTATAGCAGCTTGTTTACAGCTTATGGTGCCTTTGACTGTATTCTGCACATTTTTCTTATCTTGCACTATCAAAGTTAGCAGACAGTAGAGAGGTATGTATCTTTTTCTTATCTTATCCTGAACAGGCTTCGCTAGCGAGGGCATAAATTCTGTCTTTTCAATACCAAGCTACAATTAGCACAGAGGTCATGACATTGCAGTGAACACAAAGGTCACAAGTAGTGCTGCTACCCGGGTGTTCCAGAGCTAAACAGGAACCCAAAGCACTCTGGACATATGGAAATGCAACAGCTTTTTTTTTTTTTTTTATCTGCATATATGCATGTCATGAGTAAATATTTAAGGAACGAGCAACATAACAAAAAAACACACCACCAAGTTTGTAAGCATAACAGGGCTCAAAATATGCAACTGACAGGTGGACAAAGTAGGTTTACCTGGTGGAGAGCACTGGAGAGAAATGAAGCCTTGCCTTTTACATTTCATGTATTTTAAGAAGCTGCTCAGATGATTTGTTTACTTTAACCTGACGGCTGTTCTTTTCACAGTAAAGTGCCAGAGCAAGATTTGTACTGGAACACAAACGCCTTCAAAAATTCCAGAGYATCTCAACATGGCATTTCTCTTGGATTCTTTCTATACAGTTGTATAGATAAACATCAAAAGGTGAAATATTTGGGCTCAAGTCACTCAAAGACTTGGAAGTGCCCAGGCTGAGTCTGCATGTTACTTCAAAACTTAGTCTCATGAAGACTCATTACTGACCTGAACATTTTCAAAGAAACCTTGGATAGACATAGCTAAGGGTGAGTATAAAGCCAGTATTTTCTACACATTGGAGCAAGCAGCCTCAAAAATCCTGGCCCACAGGATTGGCTCCAAAAGCAGGTGGAGCTGAACTGTTAACTGAAGTATTCAAAACACATGAACCCTGAGAGGATTATACTCAGCGTTGTGACAGCTACAGGTAAGGAAAAGAGGGAGGAAAGGGGCTGAAGGARCCTGAAAGGAAAATGAACAATTCAGATGAATGGAACAGGCCTGGAGGCTTCTAAAGAGAATCTTTTAAAGAACCACAGACAATAGCCACAGTCTAGACTGAACACACAGAGAAAAGTCAAGACAAATCATCACCATTAAAAGCTAAGTAATCACATCACATAATAGCAAGACACAGCAATCGTCTCTCTGTCTCTGCTCTGAGATGAAATCACCTGGAATGTGACATTTGTTTCTGGGCACCTCCTCATCAGAGWGATTGCAGACAGTTCAGAGAAGAGCCTCATAAGCAACCAGCCTGGTGGAAAGTCTGAGCTATTAGGGAAAGAAATTAAGAGCTACATCTGCAATAGCCTGGTTACATGCCAATGACTATCAGATGARGGCAAAGGCATGAAAACAAGCTGCATATAATTGAAAGGTGAAAATGACAAATTAAAAGAACAAAAAAAAGAAAGAAAAGAGGGTAGCTAATAATGTAAAGGTATATGGATGACATCAAGACCAGTGATATGAAGATGAAATTCCAAGGAGCAAATAGCAAAGACCTGGAAAGTAGTCTCCTCAGGGAAGGAACTGAAGTTTGACTGTGTATTTAAAACTGACCTAGACAAAACACTAGACAGGCCATGCACACATCCTTCATTGGCCCTGGGGAGATGGGCTGAGCAGGTCTTGATTGTTTTTCCAGTTTGATGATGATGACTCCAAGGTACGCTATGTTTTGCTGGCCTAAAAACCATCCATGAAAATATGGAAACGCATGAAACTAATTTTGGTAGTTTAGAAGATGATTAACCAGAAGGAGACCAAATTCATGTTCACTGGATAAGCCTGTGAATTAGGCAGAGTTRTACATGAAGAAAGAAGTAAAACAGCAAGGAGTAAAACCTACCAGGTTGAGSAAATGGCTTGTAGCATCAGGTTCCCAAAGAGGAATAGCCACACAGCAGAGTGGATAATCCACTGCATAAAAAGCAAGCAGCAAACATGGATCAGACAAAAAGTGGTGAGAATGGAGTTGGGGAAATGACCTTAAAGCATATGTGACCTCCCAAATATTGAGATGGCTASTCTATGGAAAGGTTAAATGCTTGTGTCACAAATCCAGAAACCTGAGTGTGCAAAAAGAGAGCGTACCTCTCTCTAGAAAGGATCCTAAGAAATGACAGACAAAGTGAGCTTTTCACTCTTTGTACTGTTGAACCACGAATATAAGTCTATAAAAGAAAAAAATAATACTCCACTTACCTGAGTATTGAAACACTGCAAAAAGCTGCACACACAGATAGAGAATATGACAGAGACAAGCAGGGGGTGGCAGTGGAGGGAGTGCAAGTGTCTGGACACGATGAGWTGAAACATTGCTGTCACTTCCTATCCATAACCTCCCCAGCAGCAAGTTGTGCAGACAGGAAAACCACCAGCTAAACCTGAGACGTAGAAGTTACTACAAAAACCAAACCAGATCCTGTGGAAATAATGCTTAGGTTTTTTAAACTGGAAAGTAAAGACCTTATAGGTGARAAGCAAAGGGAAGGTAGAGACAGAAAAAGAAATGTGTTTTTAGTGATAGTTTTCTTCAAGAAGGACAAAGTCTGTCTTTGTCTGAAAGAGCAGCACTGCTGACTGTTGGCTCCTTCCACGGTGTGAAGGGAGAACATCTCACCAAGTTTCAGGTGACATTATGCAAAGAWAATATTGGTTTGTGAGTTATACTTCTGCTAACCTTCCTCACTGGTCAAGTACGACATCCAGAAGACTCTTCTTGCTCCACCTTCAGGGGCCCGACTCCAAATTCAGCATTAAGATATACCTGAGAGGAAGTTTAGCTGGTTGTACCAGCAATGGTGCTTCGTGCACAAAATGGTAAACATAAATGCAGTGCTGATTACTTTGCAAACCATGCCCCAAGGCTGGAGGTCCAATGAAATAGTGATTTCAAAAGCARTATCAGATAAGGCATTCTCATTACTCCCCAGGCCATTGCAAGGAGTTACTCCCCGATCCCTGCAAAAATTCAGGATGTAAAGAAAGATCGGTTGTCTCTGTTCATAGCTGGACTCTACAAATATCTGTGSTGGCATGAGTGGGAGAGTTGTGCAATATGTGGGCAAATCTAATCAGCCAAAGAGGGAAATTTCTTCAATTGGTTTGGTCCCTGAAGCCCATGTATTGACCAACCCCAGCCTGTGCACTTTGTTAGCTTTCTGCAGGTCCCTGCTAACTCATGGTACATACCTGTCCATCTGCAGAGCCTAAAATAGCTTCTTTTAAAGGACAGAAAACAATTCCTGGTGAGCCTGACAGAAGACAAGGCCACCATGTGCCTGCCTGGTGCTGAGCAGTCTTGTGGCAAAGGTGGCTGGAGGCCGTGTGTTTATTTTCCAGCTGATGAGCACTGATAACCTGATCTCTACACTCACAAGACTGATGTAATATTCCATGGCTCAGCCCACCTTCCACAGGGCCTGCCTCCTAAAGCCCCATGGACGTCACACAGGACCTTCCAAGCAGACAAAACACTTCTCACACCCATTCTGGCATAAGGATAACACTTAAATATGAGGAAGAAATACAATGCTGCTCACTCCTCCAAGTGCAAACTAATTTTAAAGTTCATCCTGTRAGTCCTTATAGACAGGATGTTTTAATTACCTTCAGCCTGTCCAAACCAGCACTCCTACCCCTACATGTACTGCTGATATGACTGACAGCTGAGAGCTTTTCTAAACACCAAGYATAACATTGCAGTCACTAGCAACTCAAACTGCCTAAAGTGGTGTGATTTTTATCACTTTGACAATACTTGTGAAAACTTTCTTTAAGTGTAAAGGGATTTTTAAAACTTACCAAGATTTATAAAATAAGCCTACCTAAAAGWTTCACATGTGTATGCAAATGCTGCCTAAAATCATATACAAAGAACCATCTGACTTTGCTTCACACCACCACTAAAAAAAGGGCTCTCAGCTCACAGAAACAAGCTCCTCAGTTTACACAGCCTTCCACTCAAGCCTGGGAAAACAGATAGGGCTTTCCCCCCCAATAAAACAATATAGGACTTTCCCCAACTAAGGATACACCAATGTAACCAATGAGACAAGACATGGAAGAAAATCAATGGCAGAGCTAATCAGGCTAATTCAGATGTTAAGAAAGCAACCAAACCCCATAAAGCCCCTCAAAGGTCAAAAWGTATCTCCAAGATCATGCCTAAGAATGACCCAGAAGTCAGTGTCATCCAAAGAGTGCTAAAATATGAAATTCTGTGCAAGCAAGAACTTGCTCTGTATAGGAGCTGAAGTTTTCAAACCATCCCCCACAGAGATAATCATAGTAAGATCCACAATAAGAAAAACCTTGTTACAATACCTCCCAAATACTAATGTAAGCAAATCCACGTCTCTATATTCAGAAAGCATCTACATCTCTGACAAGTCCAAGATTTCTGAGACCAGAGCAATAAAAGACTGCCAAATGCAAGTAGACCCTAATTTCAAAATACAGGTATCTTGACATCAAGAGGCTGCAAAGACTTGTTTTTTCCCTGGCTCATAAAGTATTAGGCATTAGAGACCAAATCTTTATGTCTGACTCAGCTCCTGCTAAAATAAGAGATGCTGGTAGATCCAAATGGGAGTCTAGAACATTTTAAAATAATGYTAGCCATTATTTGGCTTGGCTGGATATTATACATAAAGACGATTTTTGAGGAAGAAGCAATGAGCATGGCTCCACCCAATACAAACTGGTTCTGCTAGAACAGCCCCTTTAGTAGAGATCTGCAGACCCTCCCCTGTACCTGACTGATACTATTACTGCAGGTGCACCTACTGCTGGTGCAACAGATGTTAAAGCAGGAAAACCTGACTCCCAGAGCACAGGGATTGATGGGGTGGSGCATTAACATCAAGGCCCCAGCAGTGGCCATTTAAATGCTAACTAGTAAGTTACCCAAAACTCTACTSTGTGAGCCACTAGAACTTAATTATAGAACATTCAGGGCCAAAATTTGCCCCGGGGTATGCATGAAGTTATCTCAACGATGCTAATGGAAATCCATGTGCTATATATTAGAAAAGCAACTGGTTCTAAATAAGGCTGTTTTAAAGCAGAATGCAACAGGTTATCTTTTACYGATCACCCTTTTATTATTTACATTTACAAAAATTAATCACGTGACAGTTGCCCCGATTCRTCAGGTGGGCTTCAATTTACATTCTAAACTAACATTCCCACAAAATGGATTAAAGAAAAGCTTGGTTTTAAAGCCCAASAGCTTGAACTAATGTTTTGTTAAATCTGACAAATTTTGCCCATGGCTCTTTATTGACCCTTGTACTTTTCTTGACTCCCTTGTGCTGTACCTTTATCCAACCAAAGTATATTTCATGATCCAGAGTTGGTTTCTGACTGAGGGAAGTGCATTTTCACCTCCTCTTCACCTCCCAGAGCAGTATTTCAGGGCTCATCAAGAGGTGTGCCATTAAACCTAAAGCATGCTCATGGCTCCTCTYGCATTGCAGCAAACAGATCTGTCAGTCTTCAACTCTACTGAGCAGCAGCAGCAGGTAAACACAGCTTTTGTTTTAGCAGTTCAGTTACAGCTAAGTGAGCATCTGCCCTAGCTGTTCACAATAAACTTTCTCTTCCAGATGAGTATAATTGTCATTGTATTTCCTTGTCCTTTGAAACTTGGGGCAAGAAGCCTCAGCCTGAGGGGCCCCTGCAGTCTTTAGGACACTAAAACCCCCACCTTGTCCACCACTTACTGTAATACTAAATGATAGATACTTGTGTAAAATGAGAGGAAAATGTCACACCATGTAAAGCCTCAAATGTTCACTTGGCTTGGGATTCATCTACAAGGGGCAAAGCCATACAAATTCAWTATTACATGGCTGTGGTACTTGCTATGCTGAATAAAACTCTTTAAAGTAATTTTAAAGATTTCTGTATTCCTGTTGACAAGTTAGGGGGCTCTAGAGAGGTGTCTTATCACACACTTCTTTTCAACTCTAATGAAACTTTCTGCTAAGTGGGAGCTGAGCTGACTCCATTTGCCACTTCTCTTGTAAGCATCTCACTTGTGGAAGCTATGGGCCTATTTTCTTAAATGCAGCTCTTTGCTTCCTCCAGAGAGTGCTTTTATATCAMGATTTCTTCAAGAAATGCATCAGAACTTTTTTCTGCTTGAAGTCTCAAGGAATGCCACAGATGCAACTTTGAAAGCAAATGTGTGGTGAGATTCAGGACAGGAATGCAGCATGTATGTGTTCAGAACAGTGTTTCCATGATATGATGACTGAAAAGTAATAGATAACTGTTTTGGGTTGAGTTTATGATAACACTCTATTCCTATACTCCGTCTGCTTGTATGCCCAAAAGGTGCCTGTGCCTTTAAGTCTGACCTGGAAGAAGGGGCAGGGTTGGCTGGGAAGGCAGCGTGGGCAGTTAAAAGTTAGTGCTGCCATGCAGCTGTTTGCTTTTGGAGCTTAGCTCGGTGCTGCAGGAGTTCTGCTCGCTGAGTGCAGGGGAGCTACGTTGTTGCCGCTTAGCTAGTTCGGGTTTGTTAGCTTGGGCCAACAGCTCTCCCCGGACTGCCACCCCTTCTATGACTCCTGTGATTTTCTGGAGCGGCTCAGTGGGGCTGTGGTCTGAGAATCAGCAGGCAAGTGCTGACCAGCTGGCGGCCGGTGGGGACAAGCCACGGGCACTGCTCCGTCTCATCCTGGACTCTGGAAGAAGCCAAGCCAGCGACAGAAAAGCACTGAGCCCTCTGTTTCATCCACAGTGAGGAGAGGACTGCCACCAGGTTCTCACTGTTGCCCAAGCAGCCACGTGGACTTTTCTTTTGTTTCTTTTTCTTTTCCCTAGGACAAGAGCCTCACCACCTTTCTCCACACCACGTGGCTGAGCAGCTGTGGGGGAAGGGTGCAGCACGCATTCCTGGATTTTAAATATCTAAGTGTTACTTTTTTATCTGTGTCCTGTGGGCACCGTGTTTTGTAAATAAATTACTTTTTTTTTCTTCACTTTTGCCCGAACATCTATTTCATATTGGTGGAAAAAAATTATCCAATTTTTCACTTCAGAGGAAACATTTACCCTGTAATGTTTTTCTCTGAAAACATTGTCTCAAACCAAGACAGCAACTCATCCAAAATCTTAGAWTGTGTAATTTGTGGCAATTGCATCTATGTAAAGTGATCTATAGCATGTAGGGACAAACACATAAATGCTTTTGATAAAAAATACCCAACCTCTTGCTACTGGCATTGCATAGCATATGCATCAGAGTTTAATGMAGTGTTTGGGGCCCATGCTAACTTTGTTTTGTAGGGCTTTAAGTCATGCAGCTCATGCTGATATTATTGTATACTATGTATTGTATGCTATGAATGTAGAGAAGAGTTTTTAGGACCAGCTTGGTGTGTTACCCTCACAGTCTCATTTTATTGTAATGTAAATTGTGTGTTTAATTTCCTTTGAAACTTTCAAAGATCATACCACCTCTATTTTTTTGGGCACAGGATCTCAGAAGAGGATGCAGTATAAATGATACCCATCAATTGAATTGTGTTTTTTCCTTTTCCACACTCTCTTTTCTGCCTGTCTTTTATCTACCTTCTTGGGTCTCTCTTTACCCATTTCTTGTCAATCCCTCAGCCTGCCACTTGTTTTCCACTTTCACATATCTAGTTTGTAATACTCTGTAGTTTACATCTGTTTCCCGTTGCTGCTACTTACCTCTCCTGGCACCATCAACAATCCATGCCATCCCAGTACCTGGACTTTATCTATATATTTACCTTTGTCTTGCATTTAGTGGCATAAACTCTCTTCATCTGACACCCTCACCTTTCACTAACTCTGGTTTCCTATCAATTCCTACTGCTCCAGAAGAGGAGGGAGGGGGAAAGAAGTGTAGTGCTGGCAGTCTCAGACTGATTGACAATGAGCATGGTGCCTCCAAGTGCCAAGATACCACAGTTTGTGGAGTGAAGTGAGACCTCGGTGCCTCATACACCCTCTTTGATTGAACAGACATTTTGAGTGCAGCTGCCGATCACTGTTAGCCCAGTGACTCCCTGCATTCTCCTCACTTCCCTCTCCCAAGCTGTCAGACTGGCAAGGCTCAGGAGAAATCACAGGTTTCCTAATTGCATTTGTGCCTGCACAGAGAAAAAACTTAAATATAGGCTGGTCAGATCTGTACAGATGATGGAGAATGTTTCGCTCCATTCTGCACTAGTGTGGGCTCTTCAATTTGTGCCTGGCAGCTTCCTTGTTCCCGAGGACAGAAAGATAAACTGTGGCTTTGTATGGATGGGGAATATGACAAAGCAAAAGGAGAGAAAAGGAAATTCATTACATTTATCTGTGCAAACATTTTCTCAAATTATTTCTGCAATTTCACATATTGAGCCCCCTCCGTGAGCACATCTATCCTGGATAGCTGTATCTTGGATTTATAGAAAAAGCTTGCTCCTATATCTACTCAGTCAGATTGGAGTTCTTTATTGGTGCTGATCAGTCTATTCAGACTTTCCTCTGTTTCTTGCACAGAGGCAAGACATCACGCACTGCTTTCAATGGCTATTTAAGCATCAGGTGGGCTCTGGTAACTGAGTAATGCAAAGAGAAAAGCAGAGCAGCAGCCAGTCTGGACTCYGACTCTGACTCAAAAGTGGTCAAGTTTTCCTTTGACTGCACAGGATAGGCTCATTTTTAAGAGGTCATTTTCTAGTCAAACCAAACACAAAAGTGAACTAAACCAAGATGGCYCAGTGACTCTTGGGAATCCAGAGCCTTTAGTGATGGAAGAGAAAGCAGGAGCTGCAGAGAGTCCTTCCCCCAGGTCAAGGGTGGCTCAATGGGCAGCCTTGGTTTCTTTGGCTCAGCTGCTCATGATTACTGAAATAACAAGAAGCTTTCTTCTTTTTGATGGCAAAGTCTCAYGGGAGGCTTCATTTGCATACAGTGACTCAGAGTGCTGCCTGCCGAGCTGCACGTACTGGATGTCTGTCTGCAACAAGCCACAGTAATTTGTCCTCTTGTTTACAGCAGCCTATTTATAACAGCACGGAGATGACCCATGGATACACCGAGTCTACCCTCCAAACACCCAGAAAGGGGCTTTTCACACTCATCACAAAGCCCCAAATACTWTAGCTGCCTCAACTCTTCCTTCCAGTGAAGATGATCTCTAAGGGCAACAGGGAGCAGAGTGGATCAGTGCAGGTTTTGATGAAATACATCAGGGAGAACATTTATTACATCATGACCACAGTAAGAATCCGTCTTCTTCAAGATGTTACAAGGGCCAAAGGATAGAGGACAGGTGTCCTTGAATACCTGTGGGCTATGGTATCCACTATTAATACTTTTCCCAGAAGAAAGTTGTTTGCAGCCACTGCAAGGTGATTTGCAGCTTTCAGGATTTTTGTTTAATAGCTTCCAATACTCAAAACTCCTAGAATGAAATCTACTAAGTTACAATCTTTCTCAGTGAGATAATTTCAGCTTTTAACAAGACCAAGTTTCAGAAAGCACCACAAGTCATGTATGAAAAAGCAAAAGACCTGTAATGAATCATRTACATGTATTCTAAATTAATTTTTCACAGGAGTAATTTTAATGTTCTAGTTTAGCATCTCCTGCTGGCTAAGGTTTCCCCAGAAGAATTAGATAAACAATTCTCTAACCCATGTACCTTCAAACAACTGCTTTTTCCCAGACAAGGAAACAGGTTTTTCCTCTCTGTTACAGAGATAATATTCTTCATTAGAACTGCAGAAACCTAAGGTCCAGTCTTTATCCAAAATTCCATCTCATGTGCAATTTCTATTTTGCATTAGAAGAAGGTCARTGTCACTGCTTTGGAAAAGAGAGCAGGTTTCTTAAATCAGACATGCCATGCTTATTTTTGACCSTGTTACTAGACTGAAATTAGTGACTGTATGAATACATCTCACATATTTAACATACAAATACAAGTATATATATCTGCAGACACGTCCATCAAACTTCACCAGTTACATGTATTCATGCATGCATATGTGCAAGCAACTATTTCATTTTTACACGTGTATATTTATGTATATGTACCTATATATACACTCACATATGTAACTGGTAAGCACTTGACAGTCATGGAGCACTGCCTGAGCTTTGTGTTTTCTCTTYTGTGATATCAGAAGTATTTGGTTGAAGATGAAGGGATAAGGTCAATCACTCCTGTACTTACAGAAAAGAGACCCACTATGCCCAAAGTTTACCTAAAGCACTGTTCTGTTATTTATATATATATATGTATATATTCCATTAAAGGACTTCAAGCCTTCTCCTTGCACCCTCTTTTATTTGGGCTGAGCAGCACCACTTGGAAATGGAGAGTTATGTGTGTGCCAACCTCACATCAGCAAAACTATCTGTATCTTACCATGAGTATGGCTGCCATTCCTACCACAGAACTCTCCACAAGCACAGCTACAGCAGACAGTGATTCTTGTGCCTTTGCTCACAAGCTTCTCCTCCACAGTACAATTTCTAATATCTCAAGTTTTTTAATGCTTACACAGAAAACAACCTCTCTGCTCCCTAATTAATTTTTCTTCTTTCCTTATTTATATCTYACCAATAGCACAGGGCATAAACTGAAATGGTCCAGAGTTCCTTAATGGCAATTTTGATTCCTGGAGCAATGACAAATACAAGGTGTGAATTTTACAATTCATGATGAAAAGAAATAAAAGAATTCTGAATTGAAGCAATACAATTCCTTTGATTTTCAATGAGGATATGCAGAACAGGGTTAAAGGTGGCTTGTAAGGTCCTGAGAGATCAGCAATGCTATTTATAGCAACACTATGTACTGAAAAGCCATATATGCAATTATTCAATTATTCTGACATATGTTTACAGCTGTTCCCTATCTCTAAGGCTGGTATGAAGGATTAGTAGAGTTGACTGTACAACTGAAGGGAAAAATTTACACACTTTAAATTTTTGGTAGCCAAATCTTATTGTTTCAAGTGATGTTTTTGTTCAGTTGCATGAGCTGAGCATTGTGGATAAATGGTATACATCCCTTTGGCAATATAGGAAGGATTTTTTTTTTATCATTTGCTATTTACAACATGAGTCTGGTAATCTAAGTCATATACTTCCCGTTTTTAACTGAATGACAAACTTTTCAAGTAGGAGGACAGATGCCAAATGATGCACAAGTACTCGTAACCACAAAAATCTTCACCTGAACATTTTGAAAATGTTCATTAGAAGAGAAATATGGCAGAATAAAATAGAATCTGGACAAGCATGCACAGATGCCATTTTGTGGTGTTTTGCCAGGCCTAAGATTAAAGTCTCMCAGAATCACAGAATCACTAGGGTTGCAAGAGACCTTCAACATCTTCGAGTCCAACCCATGCCCTAACTAAACAAYACATYCAGRGATGGTGACTCCACCACCTCCCCAGGCAGTSCATTCCAATTCTTTATCACTCTTTCTGTAAAAAWMWTTTTCCTAATATCTAACCTATATTTCCCTTGATTCAAAATATAAATAGATGAAATAAACAATTCTTAATATTTTTGCAAATGGTTTTACTTCATAAAGAATTTCACGTCATGAGTTAGAGAGTGAAATAGGGTGGGACTAAGGCTTTCTGACACTAATATGGGAAGAATTACATTATTAACTGACCAGAGACCTTACTTTCCACAAAAAATTCTCCAAATTTAAACATGTTATGCCAGGTGTCAAACATTCTCTAGCTACATCACAGCAGTGAGAACAGAAGCCTTCCTACTAATCATACAGCTTAACCTGTGGCTGCATTCTGTTGTTTTCTGGCAATCCCACTTCAGGTCCTTGAGCCTTCTCCATCCAGAAAGAGTGGAAGAAAAGTGGAGATTTGGTTGAAAGCAATATACAACTCTCTCTTCCCAGAGAAAAGATGTCTACAGCAGTATGTGACAGTAGAGTCAGCAGGAAAATACCTCTTGGAATGCAGGGAGTTTAAATGATTATTCCTCGGCCTTGTAAGAAGCAGCCTTTGGGCCCATTTGTGCTTTGCTCCCTGAGCATTTCAAAGAGCTGTTTCCCCCAAAGACTGTAGCACGATGCAAAGAGCAGCTCGTGGGGAAAACACAGCCCAGAGTGGGAGTGGGAGGGGTGGGTGGTGGCAGCTGCCTCTGGTGCTTTGGACAGAGGAGTCGGGAGGGTTTCTGCAGGGGGAAGGAACACCGCTACATCCATTGTAAATGAAACCTGTTTCTTCATGGTTATGTASAGTGATCAGACTATTTCCTTGTGCCACTAATGCATTGACAGCATTCTCAACAGAGGCTGCATTGACACTTAAAAATTAGGGAAAATGAAAAACCAAGGGCAACCTGTCTACAATTATTCCTTTCAATTATGAGCAATGTTGAGATTCTGTACTACTKAGATCAACAGAAGCTTCCCTGTACCTCAACATCCATTAGAACCCTATACTATGTTGTGTCTTTAATGCATTCTGAGTCAATCCTTTGAAAACTGTACCTGAGATTGGGAGGAGAGCTGGACATCACCATCACCTYATCATCATTCTTTTATGATGGAAGAGTATTTTGCACAACCAAATCTACATTCCACTGCTCTCAGGTTAGGTCTCACTCATGATGTGCATTCCCAATATTTCTTTCTTCTCTAGATACCTATGCAAACCATACAGCTGAAGTGTCATGTCACCGCATGACCTTCAAAATATTTGGTTTCAAAAAATCCTTGTAGGTTACTGAAGTGCAGGCATTCCTAAATTCCAGGCTAGAAACTAAGACTTGAAGATGATGTTACTTGCCAGGGTCACAGAAGAAAGAAGCAAAAATCTGAAAATAAGAGTACAATTCCAAGCCGGTGATKTAACTCTTGGAATAGTCTCACTGTCCACTTTGTGATTTAGGACCCTGAAGACCCTCTCCCCCTGCCCTCCCACATAATTAAATTGGACATTGAAGCTTTTTAATTTCTCATTAGACTTGGTCCTGTCTTTTATTTAACAAATATTTTGCTTTGAATACTTATTTCCTTCCTCACTGTCATTATTCCTGTTCTACCTTTCCTTTTCCTTCTGCATCCATTTGTTGCAACTGAGATCAGTGGAAGCTGCTGKGCTAGAAGTCCCAAGAGTCAGAAAAACCACACACAGGATTTTTAAAGTTCTGACCCCATCTTCTCCCTTTGCTTYATTGAGTTGCTTAAAATTTCATGCACCATGCAAAGCGAGTCTGGTTTCTCTGTTTCTCTGCAGGCAGCATAGATTATAGTTTGTTATGGCAACATTTTCTGGGGCTATTCAAGGGAGACACACACTTCTTCCTATTGCATTGTGTATTTCTGATTTCCTTCTGAATGCTCAGAGGGCACTGGATATTTATTGAGTTTTCAATAAACCTCAAGATTCCCTTTCACAGAATGGTTTGAAGTGTGGCTCTTCCCAACCCTGTGTTTCTTTTTCTCTCTTCTCTGCCATTCAGTCTTCAAGAGGTCTCACTGTGTAGTGTTTTTCCCCCAACTCTACTGTCTTGTGCTTGGTGGCAGCTGAGATCACTCTRACTCCATAATGGAGCAATCTTATATGTCAGAAGCAAGAGTGGATGGAGAACATCTCAGTCAGGTGTTGGAAATTGTGAAGGGTGTCTGGCAGCCACAAGCTTCATTACACCCCTAGCAAAGACCTTATACAAAAGGCCTCCTGATGCAAGAACCTACACTTCCCATATTTCTTAAAAACTTCTAGTRCAATCCCAGAGCCAAGTGAAAAGTAGGCTGAAGGCTCTTTTCCTGATGGAGAGAAAACTGTGAATGCTAGCTACTTTCAGTACCATGCTTCAGTGTGCTTTGGCATTTGGAGACATCCTTAAGCATGGATTTCTTGGTTTCTATTGTTTGTATGTTCTGCCCCAATGCTATTTCAGTGTATATTTTAATGAGTGAATTTATTATATAGCTCACTGCACAAAAAATTTCAGTTACATTATTAAAAACTCCCCAGTACTGATTTTTGGATTAGATATTTCGTGCATGTATTTTGAATCCACTGTTGGTTATTGAGTAGATTTTCTCCATTTTTTYGGTGTTGTTTTGCTCTTGGTCTTGCTTGGGAATAAAGCCTAATATGGGCCTGCCCTCAGTACCTACTGCCTTTTCTTCCTCCCCTATATCCCAGACTACAGCACAAACCTCTCTTAAACCCAGTGAGACAAGATAAGCCTTTTCTGCCTGGCAGCATTTCAGAGACATTAAGTGTAAGAGAGAAGGTAAGTAATTCACCATGCCTCCCCATTTCTGTAATGGGGGAGGACATCTCGATACATTTACAATACTCCTCTGGGGATATTTCATCAGTTATACCTAACTCTAATGGACAAGAATTGATTTGAACTTTCTACTTAGCACAGAGCTGTAAACAGMTTCACTCCTGGTCGCAGCAATGGACKGGTGTTTTGTAATAKTGAGARAAATTTGGAAAACTTCTGYGTYGATCTATTAAGTAAGGCAGCAGCTRAATGATCCAGGGYTTACTAACTGGTCTTTTCAGGTTTTTGAAAAACAGAAAGAGCATTTACTAACCTAGATTATACATTTTTTTTTTTTCATTCTAACATCTCTGCTCCATTTTTTCTCAGGGTATTGGCATTTGAGCTATCTCATTTGCTTCCAGTTGAGATTTGTCTAATCATACAGTTTGGGAAGGTATTTTTATTGCTCTAGTCAGTGTCAGATGATTATTTTCATATAGTTCTCAGAGTAAAAAGTCCAGAGAACTCTTTGTCCTGCTGTAGTGATATCTCTTAATGTCTAAAGTCTATCTATCAAAAAATAGCATCCAAGGCTCTTGGGGTATTCCCCCCACTGTCAAGTTTTCTATTGGTTGGTACCTTAGGCAGTTTAATCCTGGGCATGAAAGCAAAATTCCATCATTTTAAGAAAATTGGCATATACTGTATTATATCTTTGCCAAGATTTGCAAAGTGAAAATACAGAGTTCTTCGTAGCTCTGKTAGGGAGCAAATAAGCAGCTCCTGTTATCACATACTGTATTTTTTAATGCCTGTTGTATTAGAGATTATCTAGAAAAGTTGCAACTGGGGCAAATGATCACATCAGTAATCCATATTTTAAGATTCCTCTTTCCAASACACTGATCATCATGGTAAACTATGAAAACATTTTGTAAGTCATTAMCAATTCTTTACAGATAATACAAATAGCCACAGAAAACAGACAAGCAAAGGAGAGATGTTTTATATTAATTCTAAAGTTAGAAATCAGGCAAGCATAAGCAAGAAAAGACAAAACAATGACCTTCCCAGCTCAGCCTTTTGTTCCTCTTAACTAAAGATGTCATTCTGCAAGACTGTGTTTCTGTGCTGCTCCTTTGCTCTGAAGACAGAGAGAACTGCCTTTTTTTTTGTGGATCATTATCTGGAACTGGCCCTGGAACAAGACACCAGCCCTGAAAGCTTTGCTGTGGGGCCACAAAACTGCCTCTAACACAGGCAGGGCAGAAGATGTCAGGTTTCAAAATCAAGCAGCACTAGCAGTCACCACCCTCTGACATTTGAATGGGATTCCAACCTATTTCCAGCTGGTAGGAACACTGAGAGCCTAATCCTCATAAGACTTTCTTATTTTGGTACTCTTACTGACATCACTGAAACTGGCCTTTTGTTCACAATTTTTTAGTTTCTAGCAAGAGATGACTTGGAGATAAATTGAAACAAAATGGCAAAAGGCAAAACTGTCAGCAGACTACTGTAACTTTGATACTGATTGGAATAACTAATGAAAAACAGCCTGTGTGCCTTCAGGAAGTYGAGAACCACAGTATTGGATGTGCAACTTCTATATCTCTGGCATTTTAAGAGAGAAAAGCTTTTAATTTCCTGTTGGTCCCTGTTTGAGCAGAGCTTTTGGCGTTAATCCAGCACAAATTTAAGGAGTTAGCAGCAAAACCTAGGTGCAAGTTTTAAATTTTACACCCTGATTTGTACTGGTGCTACAAACATGGCAGTGGGAAACTGGACTACTGCTGTTAACAGGCTGTGCTCTTGACTTCAAATAACTGATTAATTTGGGTATTTCCATATTATGAGGGTCAGGTGAACTAATGTTGAATGCCAATATGTTTCAGCTTATTACTTTGGTGCTTTTGTTCTCTTATTTTTTTTAATAGTTCAGTTTAATTTGATTTTATAACAAGAGGCACATCTGTATTTTAAGTGTTTTGTAATGAGTTGCTCTAAGAGACACGTTTCTTGACCCAATACCTCAATTTAGCATCTTTCTTGAGACAAATTTGCAATTTGGGAATGGCAGAAGATGAAGAGAGAGAGGTGCTAGCACAAAGGATTTCATCTGAACACTTCTCATTCCAGCACATTTCAGGGAAAAAACTGCTAAAAGGAACTGGCTCTTCTAATACACTCCTTATCATGAAACCACAAAGACAGACTGGGWCCAATTTTTAACTTCTGTAGTGATAACATTTGCCCCATCTCTTCTATCCTCATGGATATCCTGGGAAATGGATCCTGGATGCAATACACAATATTGGCTGCCAATTATTGCTTCACASACCAGCACTGAGCTGGTAGAGGGAAGCGACAGAACCTCCTGGCATTTGCTGCTTCAAAAGGTGCCCATCCGCAGAGATGACACCTGGGACCAGAGGGATGGGCTGCTCAGCACAGGAGGCATTAGGCATTGAGGCACTCAGGCATGGACAGATTCTTCCAACCAAGTGGAAAGAGTCAGTAAAAAACTAACCAGCCTACAAGAAATTGTTTATGGGTTTAACTATAATGGTAAACAATTTACAAACTATCAAGACGTGGTTTGCCAAATTAATTCATAAGACGACCACTTGGTCYTTCAAAGTAATTGAGCAATTTTTGAATCTCTTTGTTTCTCCAGTYAATTTTAAGAACAGATTGTGTAATTTGGTTTGTTTGTTTGGATTTTCTTTTTTCTTTGTTAGGAGCATCAACACCTTTTATTCTGGTTCCCTGCCTTCTCTAGCATTCATACTCAACATAATCCTAGATGATATGTCCCTATGCCCTCTGTGAATGGTGTCTACAAAGGATCTTAATTGGCTGAAAATCATCAAGGTCTTCAATATAAACAGTGATGACAAACAAATAGAAATTCTTTACAAAGCCTTGGTCTTCCTATCCTTATAGCCTTCTTCTTGTCTTTGATAATGTCCCCACCTACTCTCCCTGAAACTCAAGTTAAAGTACAGAACCTTTTTTCCTATGGGTTTGCTTTTTGCTTTTTGAAGCACTGTTGCATACTTTTCTCTGCAACTTTTATCTGAGATTTATAAACCYTTCTTATGGATCTGCTTGTCCTGGACTTGTGCTTAGTTAAAAGTGCTTCTYTGACTTGAACAACCTCTTCCACTTTTGCCCATTTAGACACACTCACCTTCCTGCTTCTTGCACTTTGCAATACCATGTCACTGTCACTGGTAACATGTGTAAGAAGTCCTTGTGAACCTTTCAGTTTTGTCACCTGAATTTTATGGTATTCCTTGAATTACCTTTSTTTTCTTCCTTCCTTTTCTTTTAGCCAAAATAAAATAGGTTACCATTATAAATCTGYTCTGGTATTCAGCAGCATCAGAAGTGTTCTTGAAGCAATTCTTAAACAATGCAGTATGGCCTGGGCCAAAGAGCAGTTCTTTAAAGTCATATTATAAATGAAARCACTCTCTGTAATAAATGCTATTTGCACAACCGCTTGACTTCTTCCTTCTAGCCATTCACTAATGAAAACAATAATATTTCTAATTTACCAAAATAAATAAATAAATATAGGTGCAGYTTCTAGTTTCTGGCAATATTCTCATTCTTACTAAATCATATTAAAGGAATGTACCGAAATGCAATGTGATGAATTCATTTTCATGAAAACAGGGATGAAGACAATGAATCTGATAAGAGAAAAAGGCAGCATCTTTATACACAACATCCTTGAAAACCTATCTCTTCCCATTTTATACCAGATACAAATTCTGAAATGACTTGAAGTGGCTTAACCCAAGGTGCTATAAACTTAGGAATTCAAACTAGATTACTACCTTTTYGAATAATACTTAGATACAAAACAATCTTACATATGGTCTCTAATCATGGACTGCAATACAACATTGTTAAAGAAAGGTATAATTTTTATTGCTCACTCCTTCAAACCTTTCCCCAGGAAGCAGCCCACACATCTGATCCTGATATTTTTCACTCGTGATTCTGGATACATGCAACAATTGTCTGGGAAATATTGCAAGGTCCCTTTACACAGGGTGAATTGGGTAAAGACTCAAAATAAGTGGTGCCAATCCCTTATCCATCTGGTTTATGACCGTTCCAGATGGAAGGAAGCTATTAGAACACCACTCTTAACTCCCAGCAAAGGCGGAATGTAGCCTTCAAATTAATGATTTACCATATGAGCGACCTAAGCTTCGTCAGAAGGCCAAGAAAGTATTTGGCCCACTCAAAAAATGTTCAGATGTGTCTTGAAACAGAAAAGACCAGATTAACAGTTCCTGAAATTTAATAGCAAAAGGAGCCAGGACACCTTGACAATGGCTGACAAAAGCAGGACAGAAGTCAGCCCTTCCATTCTTGTGTGAGCTAAAAATGCAGGTCTTCAGCCCACAACATATTGTAGGACAACCATCCTCTCCTGTGGCAGAGTTTCCAATTCAATAATGCAGGTGCAGCCTCTGACATCCAGCCTTGCTGGAAGTGAGGAAAGCGACCAAAATGAATTTCTTTTGTTTTCATTCAGCTGTAATTTTGTGTGGACCCGCAAGGCAACCATGAAGCGAGGGAAGCATTCGCTGGGGGGTGACCGGGGGCCCCCAAAGCTTCTGGGGCAGCTGAGTGGCAGGGCAGGGCTCAGCACACAAAGGGATGGATGAACAGGAGGAACCCAAAGCTTCGAGTGACACCTAAAGGCAGCTGGAATAATAGAGACCTTTAAAGAGGTCTTTGAAAGTGGAATGTGGAGCCGGGATAGCAGGGGTACAGAAAAGGCATTGCCGAGGATTTTTCTCTTCGTTAAGTGAAGTAAAATACAGCCCTTGCTCATTATGGAGGCAGGCAGCCTCGCCAGGCTGATACATCTCATCAGCCTATTAATAAAGCTCTGCTCGAATCTGGTTTCACAAGGCAACCCATCAGAGCCTGCGCTTCCAACGCGCGCTACAGACACGGGGCTATGGAAAATCTCACCCTCCAGAGAGACCTGAGTGAGGCAGTCTTTTTCATTAATACCAAGTCTGCACAATGAATCAACAACAGATTCAATAAGGCCAGGAAGAGCAAAAATAGAGCTTCTGACCAAATAAAAGACATGTAATGAGATCAGAGTGAATTTAATGGGAACCTCTATTCCACTGAATAGGCGAGGTCCCAGACATCCTCCTTCCTGGGTCTCAGGAGCTAAGCCAATAGACTTCAAGTTGCATCATTAGGTTCAAAATCAGACGAACTGTAATTGAAATAAAAGTCTTATTTTTGGCTTGTTGATCAAAATGGAGCTCAGATGTGCCTGAGGGCATGATTTTCATCAGGACCTCAATGCAATCCTTGATTTCCCAAGCACCGCACCTGCAATGAATCATGGGCTCAACTAGTAGCATATTAATACCCAGTTACCTGGTGTGCAGGTGGAAATAGAAAATGCAGTATTTAAATGCTTTAAAAGCACCTGCCATTTATATTGAACACAATTCTTTCCAGGCACTAAATTGCATCTTAACACACATATGCCATTACTGAAAATCATGCCCAGTGATTTTGAAATACTATATTCACATTTGTGCCTACATCCTGATAGCCTTTCATTTCCCCTCCCTCCAAYAATTAGTCTTAAAGACCCTCTTCCTGACTAAGGAAGTCAGTAGAGTCTCCATATCGTGTTCATAGCAGATSCCTTAACCTTGTGGGAGAGTATCACAAAGCACACATCAACCGAGAGCCAAGCAATGATTCTACATTGCAATCCATTGTCAAAGACACAAGTTAAAAACAGCATGTGGGCCCTTCTTCAACGTGTGGTACAGCAGGTGATGGAGAACTGAGAGAAATGAAAAATCTCCTTCTCGTGGGTGAAGGGACAGCCTGTCATCTGTCCCAATTTTCCCCACACACGAGTAGGTAATAAATACCAATTAGCATCCATTGTCCTAATGCCTTGAAGCTTGGCCTCTAACTTGGTGTCACACACACATTCAGCAAGTCCTGTGGGATATTGTGGTACCTAGGCAGAAGAGAAGATAATTTGGGAGTTGGGTGATCTGGGGCAGACAAATGAAAGAAATAAACGGCTTCTATGTTTCGCTTGTTTCCTGCAGAAGAAAGCATCTGCATCAAAATGAGTTTAAACATAAGGGAATACATTCTCAATGTGTTGCACAGGGATTTAGCCACATGACTCCCATTGATGTTTATGGAAAATGAGTGGCTAAATCCCCATGTAATAGGTTGAAATTTTAGCCCAAGGAGACTGACTCTGGAGGAACTCATCAAGGTCTCTGCTTACAAAAATTGTGAGCACATCAACCATTCTCAAACACCATTTCTTTTTACTGGGATATAATCAAGCAGACCCCTTGAAAGGGACCAGTGAGATTAACTCTATAAAAGGTTACTGAGAAAAACATAAAACCACTCTACTAGCGAGTGCATGAACATGATCTGTGGTGCAAGGGCATGTCAGAGGAAAACTTTTGTGTTGATCATGCCACTTTTTACAAGCTGATGCTCTCCTGGAAGACAACAAGGGGTTCTTGAATAATTTAATGCTTCAGACTTCAGCAACAAAAGGTATTTAGCAGCACGGACATCCTGCTCCAAAAGGCATCAAGAAGAGCTTCTAACCATGGTCAATCTCAGTAGGTTGCAAGAAAACAAGGAAGATGCTAAATCCCTTGGCTTTTCTCCTGCCTTAAGGAGAATGGAGATAAGCGTCAGATTAAARTGAGAGAATCTCTTCTGTCTTCCAATTACACAGATACAGGCCTACYGCAAGCCAGAAAATTTTCAGTAGCCAAAATTTACAACCAAATTGGCTATAGGAGTATCAGATTAGAGGTTTAAACAGGAAAAACATGTCTAATTCTTTCCTCAAATGCATGACAGCTACTGCTCAGGGTAAATTAGCAAAGGACTAGCCTATTTCTGACTAAAATACATAGCCTGGGTAAGACTGCTCTTTCTGTAGCAATGCCAGTGGAATTCTGCAGATATTTCCCCTCTTTGCCCTCCCATCTGCCCCCACCCAACAGGGTGTTGTGGAGAGAGTATGGACAAAAATGAAATGTTTTAACATAGCAGGTCAATAGATTTTATTCTGTCATCCAAGTACAGGTTTAAAGGAAAACTAGTTCAAGTGCAGTTATTATAAAAAACGAGTTCTTCATAGATGTGCAGCCAGCAAAATGGTTGTTGCACGTCTTTAATTCTTTTTGATATAGCCACTGAAAAAAGTCCTTCCTGGAGAAGTTAGTGTTCATGATTATTACATAGACTTGAGAAATCTCTGAAGGTTGTGATTACAACAAAAGATTTTTTTTTTTTTGGACAATTATATGCCATCAATCAGTGCCATTCCATGAAGTTTGAGCAATGCATACCTATTCTTTGGCCATCACACTACAATTTCAAAACATAAACCGTATTCCTCTGCGTGTTACAGCACTGAAATACTCTATATGTGAAAATTAATCTGGCAGGCTCTTCTGAAATCACAGGCTTCAGAGATGAGCAAATGGGTACAGTTTTCTTTTAACTGTTTTTTTGAACYCCATGTGTTGAGAGAAAACAACAGAATGGAAATTGCTCATCAAAATGTTAACTTGTGGCAYGGCAGAGCCCAAAGCAGGTGTGTGGCACGCCGTTCCCTCCGCTGCCATGCCTACCACATGGCACCCAGTTCTGCCACCTCCGTCCMTTCCCTTTGGAATTCCTCCTTCTGCGAGCGCGGAAACGCGGCTCGGCTCCGCGSYGCACAGAAGGGATGTGACCTTTCARAAARCAGGCGGGTTTGGGAAAATCTTCATTTAGGATAATCTGCCATGGAATAATCCTTTGGATTATCCCAGGCGACCACGGCTCTTCCAGCCCAAACATAACTCAGCGAATGCGTTTGCTATTGGGAGCGTCTCTAGTCAGGAAAAGAAAATGATCTCGCTAATTCAAGGGAACAGCGAGGATGCTGACCCGTCACAAAGAGCTGAATTTTTCAAATTACCAAACAGTCAGAACAGACAATACAAAATATAAATAAATAAAGGATAAAGTGTCACAGAGCACACTTTTTCCATTTATTTTGACAATGCCTTAGGTTTAAATTGTGAAAATACTTTACAGTGTACAAGTAAATGTGCTGTGATGAACTTTCTAAAAAGAATGAAGGCTTCATCATCTTTGAATGAATGTCTGTCCCTGTAGGTTGTAGCTGGAGCTAAAAGCTAATGAAGAAATTACCTTACAAAGGTGGCTTTTTCAGAGAAATTATGGGAGCAGAAATGTTCTTTATTCTTCACACTGTTGAGTGTATTTCAGCATCACAGACTGCAAGAAGCCAAAAAYGATGCTGTGTCTCCTGGATTCTTTAGGTCTCTGCTAAACCTTGGGGAAGGATCACTCAGATTTCCCAAAATGTCTAKTGAAGGACACAATATTGTATCCTGGTCTCTCATATCCACCCGTATTTGCCTTGTATAGAGTCTTGGCAGACTTACACAATCTGATTTGCTAAATTTCAGATACCTGCACCAGCCAGGTTTTGGATAAAGAGGTGGATTTGAAATGAAACTCCCCATGGGCCTAGAATAAAATTTCACTAGCTCCAGAATTCTACATTTCTAAACATACTACCCAGAATTTCAGAAGTCACTTTTGAAATATAAACTTAAGGGTATAAAATGTTTATCTTCACAACCTTTTCACCCCTCTAAAAATGCAAGAAAATGTTCTGTTTTTCTAAGGCATAAAGGCATAAAATGTACCTCCATAAACTAATGAGCAGTACCCTTCTTCCAGCCACATTTTTGTCTTTTCCTCCCACAAAATACAGTGGAAGCACAGGATACCTTATTAATGTTATTTGAAAAAAATGCTCTAAAACCTCTGCTCAGTGAGAAGTTGTTTCAGGGCCTAAATTATCACTCTTCCCAGTCCAAGCAGCAAACTGACAGTTCACTGGTTTTGTTATTGCACTGGTTCAACGTGGCCTGGAGGTGCCAGAGATCACCCTGCCAMTCTGTCCTGGGAGAGCAGAGGATATCCTAACACACTTACATGTGTGCCTCTGTACCCCCACACGGGGAATGCATCTGCCATTTGTTTCCCATTTTCACACAACAGTGTTCCCCCACGGTTTTACATTTCCCTTTCCCAGCTWAAGAGAGTATCACCTGAATGGGGARSTYGAGAGGTTTCATAWMAGAGGAAATCTCCTCCAAGAAGGCAACAGCACACAGGAAGTTTAAGAAAATCCTAATATCAACAAGTTGCAAGAAAGTCTGTGGGTTACARCAGCCCATCTTTGGCAGCCCTGGTATATTTGCTGAATTCATGTTTTTGTCTCAGAAATGTCAGAATGAACAACTGCTGTTTCAGGTGGCAAAAAACAGTTACCACACCAGAGCACACATGTGTGGCACTCTTTCCAAACCTTCAAGAGGGAAAAAGAAAAAAAAAAAGATTGGAGCACAAATCCTCACAGACTCTGTCTCTAAAGAAATATGAACTCTCAACTATTTCAGCCACTGGGTTCCAGCAGCTGCTGTTTATTCCTTTCACCCACAGAGTAAGAGCTGAAAAACAAAAGACTGAGGACAGAGTATTGTGAGTGAGTCAAAGAATTACATGGAATGTAAACAGCCCAGAGATGAAGAGGGAAGTTTGTAGGACTCCTTATGTTGGTAGCACATTTATTTACCACAGTACAGGGCTGACTGAACAGGCAGCTGTCAGGGGAAGCGTTCACTGATGGGACTGGGCTGGAGAATGGTAGACAGACTGATCCAAATTTGCTAGGAAAAGCATTCCCAATAAAATACAATGCAGCATTAACCATTGTTATAATATTTATTACAGAGTTAGTGTAGTTTGCTATTCAGATGTGACAGTATTCAGAAGTAAAAAAAGGGCATCTCTTGCTACGTGGACAGCACTGATGGGATTTTCAGGTTTGTCATTTTTCCTGTGGCCAGAGAGGTAAATAACTCRGAGACACAGTTTGATTTCAGCCGTGAGATGGCAAAGGGAAAACCAAGTCATAGCTCTGTGGATACTCAGTTGCTCCACTGGCAGTCTCAGCCTTTCCTTTCTTCTCAGGATGGAATTTTTTATGATAGCTCTGAGCTTTGACTTCATTCTTATTGGCTGAATTTGTGTCCAAATGCCTCTTTGCTGACTGCTTTGACTAGGTGGGGGGGTATTGCCCTAGAGGTTCATGCTGTTTGAGGACAATAAACAGCTCTAAAATTTCATTACTTTCTTTAACCCCCACCTTCTCATTATCATTTTGCAGTGATAAATACAAAGTGCAGATAAGCAGTGAAAATAGAAGATGTGAAATACCCATGACAAAATACAGAAGCATTAAAGTGATACTTCCTCTGCCTTTATTTGGAACAGTAGTTGACATGATAGAAATCATGAAATTGAAAACCAAAAGTATTTTTAGCAAAAAGAGTGATTTGAGCATTTTAAAAGACCATTCATTATTCATTTTGCTGGAGAACCGAAGTCCCCAGGATGTGTTGGGACACATCTTGTGTGGCTTTCAGGATGGGTACCAACATCATGCTATCAGCTGAGCTGCATTAAGAGCCATATGGTGCCCTGTGGTCTAACAGCAGGGTATGCAATGCAGATCAACCATTCCTAAATTTGGTGGGCATGATCTTCTCAGTGCAAAGCTCACTCACACCCACAGCATTATCAAGACAAAGCTCAAGAGTCTTTTCTTCCTTATGACTTTTTAAAGGGAGATGTGTCCTTGGTGGAAATGTTGGGATGAAAATGTTTTAMGTATTATTCAGTATGTTCCTGAAATTTTCCAGTCCTGCTCTTATTCMGGATTAAGTTCTACTTTATTGTGTTGCACCAACAAACAAACAACAAATCCGACCCCAAGGCACTTAGTCTAAATCCACTGGATTTTTATTGCACTACTACTTAAGTGGGAACAGACCTCAAATGCTGCTACTCCTTTTCTGAAGGCAGAAGACCGTAGCACTTGAGCTCAGAAGCTTGACCATTAATTGTTTGTATTGCAGAGCCTATGACACACTTAAGTAGCTGAGCACAACAATAAACACAATACCCAGTTCATTAAATCATTCTTTGTTAAGACTTTCCAAAGCTTTGGGCTTAAGCCTCTTAAAATTGAAATCATTATGCTATTTTTTTTTTTAAACAAATGAGCAAACATATCTCACATAAAAAAGGGGAAAACACAACAGAGTCTTTGATGTATGCATCATCACTGTGATGTCTTACTGAGATTAAACTATATGTCTAACACCGCTAAGAGGTTTCAACAGCTCTTTCCAAGGAGAAGCTGAAATCAGGAAGGGCTATAAAGTGCTGCCGTTGCTGTCACCTCTCCTGCAACAGCTTTCCTTGGCCTGTCACATCATGAGAGAGGCTATCAATAAACTTTGTAGAGTGGTGTTTGTGGTCCCTCTTGTGTCTGTAAGTTCCTGTCAAAACCCTGACTTGTTGACGCACCCTGACAGGCTCTGAGGATGACTGGAAATGACAAAAGGTGGAAGCAGCAATGGAGATTTGCTGCCTTGGGCGAGTTTGTTCTTTTAACACCAGGTACTAATATTCCRGCTCGGAACAACACAGCTGAACTATTCACAGCCGTGGGGAATGAGGCAGGCATTTTACACGAGGCTATTTAGATATGGATAAAATACCTTTATAAAATGCTGCTGTGATGAGTGCACCAAGTTATGCTCCTTTTTAAATAAAATCATAAATACCCTCTCTTTTGCTACAYAGCTCTGGCTGCCTACAGTTTGTTTCTTCTCTCTGTGCCAACATTKCAGCCACACTGCAAAGGAACTGTTTCTCTTTCTCTGTAAAACAATCCCGCACCTTTACTCCCATCATATGCCACGGRCAGAATCTCTGCCTTTTCCGTCCTGTAAACACTGTTAGTATGTGCAATCACACACTATTTGCATGAGAACRTATTCTAAGGAAAACAGAATAGATATGCAGAGCTAGCAAAGATTTAAAAGAAGAAATTACCATCTTTTCTCCCACCGTTGCTACAATCTGCTTTTTTTCTTTTCCCTCCCTTGCTATGGTTATGACCTCTGTTGTTAGGACCATGTTGGACTAAGAGCCAGCTTCTGATGGGCCCCGAGTGCTCCCTGGTTTGATGGGTYACTCCAAGCTGCCAGGACCCAGTTTCCTTTCCAGAGGCATCCCCTAGACTCTGAGCAGTGTAGTCTTGCTTACAGGCRTGTAAAGTGACACTGTTCCTCTCTGGGAATGACAAATACAAACAATAATGGGTGTGTCGAACATCCTACTCTATCAGACCACTAAACTGCTTTCTTGCAGTTTTTTACCATTTCTTTCAGTTGCTACTATAAATTTCAAGACAGAGCTTACCCTGAAATGGAAGTTACRGAATCATAGCCAAGAATTCCTTCTCTGCAGCATGCCAGCCTCCAAGGCGGTTCCTCCTGACAAAAGGAGGGTGAAGAAAAAAGGTGGGAGGAGGAGAAGGAGGCAAAGCCCAGTTTTTTTTTTTTTCCCACATAAGGCACCTCAGCCTGTGCACAGGGCTGCAAACTACCTGCCTAGGACAGTTGTGGCCTCAGATCTAAGACTAGACTCTTCTTTCTGTGCAGACACAAAGCACTTACAGCTTTAAAATACATGTATAAATGAATTGAGAGTTTAAAAACTACTAGAGAATACTCTACGGGATTATCTGTACTATCAAGACAGGAAAACTTTGCAGATGCTACTGTCTCTCTAGAGRAATAAATGCTTGCATTTTAATATTCTCAGCAGCTGGTTCCTGTTGAATGCCATCAGGATGATTCAGCCACCCACCAGGAACACCAGTAGCAAGTGCACACACAGACAAATCTGCAAAACTTTCTGCTCCTGATGCCACTGTTRTTACTTTGGCAGAGTCTGATCTGCATTAGCTATTCTTCATTACTACCAGTAGCAGGTTTAACTTCACCCCAGGATAGTGAAAGAAAGACAACTAGTCCCTGAGGCTGCCCTAATCAATCCAACTGTCTGCTTCCTACCAGTAGTGCTTCCCACAATCCACATCATTAGCAGCTTTGTGGTTACCTCATTCACTTTCAGCCTCGCCACAAGTAACACATGTCCTGTGAGCTCTCTCTTTGAAGTGATGGCTCAGGCAGTCTGATGTCCTTCCCCCAGCCACAGTCAACATTTGATGAAAGGGACATCACCTTATAACRTGCTTGGTTTCTGCTTGACACTCAAGTGCAATAGATTACTTCCTCACCCCAGCTGATGAACAATTTATGTCTAAAAATACAAGGTCTGCTATCTCTCCCCATTTGAAAAAAATACAAATGAACCTCAGTGACGTTCTGTCTGTGGTCTGTGGACCACTTCCAGGTGTTTTATGGAGGTGCATCTGTCTAGCAGCAATAATGAGGCATTTACTTTTCCTCAAGCGGCAATGCTTCCTGACAGTTGTTGACTRGGTCAAATCACTCAAAGCTTCCTCTAATCCTACTGGGACAAATTTCTGCCTCACTTTTGTCTGGCACTTCTTGGAAGTAGAGYAAACTGCGATGCCAATCTGCAGAACTCTACCTCGGAGAGGCAAGACACTAGAGAAGACAGAACTAAACACCAGTCACTCCTGCAGAGTGGTGGACCCTTGACTGTAGATCTTAGAGTAGGGAAAGAGTCTTTCAGTGATAATTCTTGTGATCACTGACAGCCAGAGAGTGAAAATAAACAGCTTAAATGCAAAATGGTGGGAATGCAACACAACAGCTGCATCCATCTGGTCTGTAACATTTGCTTAAGTTTTCCTCCTTAATACTACTGCCATTTCACTCAGCTTAATGATAGATGCTACAGGTGGACTGCAATGCCATATCAATATCTATTCTAAAATTATAGGGTTTAATTCCATCATGACAGAGCATCCTAATTTCAGCATTATTCAATGTTTTGAAAAAAATCATGCCTTCAACACGAAGATAAATGTTTGCACTGACCAAGTCAGTGATGTTGGCCTTCCAACAGGAACAACCTCAAATACTAGTGCCATGTATWTATGGGCAACTCCTCAAGTAGTTTGCCAGACAAATGTAAGGAATTTAGGTTTATCACCCGTGCCCAGTTGTCCTCATGTCGAAAACAAACCAAAATAGATAAGACAAAAATCGTGCATTGGGTAAGTGACAGAAACATTATGAACACAGGTGTTCTCRTGTCAGAACCCTGATGTACCCATACAACTTGTGACACCTACTGCTGACTGCAGTGATATTCATCCTGATTAGAAGAGATGCTATCATATTCCTCACTTGCTTGGCAAAGAATATCTTCAAGAATTTGTATCATTTTCAGAATCCAGAGCTGTCCCTACTGTGATCTCACCTAAAATCAACAAAGTTACAGAACCACCACTTGCTCTCTCTAATGAGTGAAACAGTTAAGTGCCATTCAGAGTCAGCCAGGAGTGTGCATGAATATGGAAAAGAGAAACAGGAGGGCAGCAGAAACGGAGAGAGTAATCTTTCATACCAAATTAAAAACAAAACAAAAATGTAATGAAAATGTTAACTGCTCGCACAGTTTCCTGCTATTTCATCTCACATAAAAAAAACAAAAACAAGAATTAAAATTCACAGAAAGCAAACTCACTGAAAAATAGGGATTTAATTTTATAATAAAAAACAGTATTTTGGTTTTTTTTCCTGATTTCAAAAAAGAATGAAAGGAACGAGAAAGAGAACATTTTAATTTATTTTACTATTTTTTTTTTCAATCAATATTGAGGTTTTTTTGACCAGTTCTTCCAGTAAGTTATCACTCTGGATGCAATGTGGCAACAAGGATCTGTAACCGATTGTGGTTTCAGGACTGAGAATGCATTGGATTGTCTTCTCTGTTATTTTAGCCCCAAAGTATATTTTAAATAGCCTTAAAGAGAATGAAAATTCTTCTCATACCAGTGATAGAGAGAAATGGCTTTAGAAAGAACTTTCATGTTTCCAACAGTTTTTGGWTTTTTGTCCTTCTGAGTATTTTTTTCTTTGTTCGCACAAATGCAACCTGATAGCCTTTTTTAAAAAAGATTTTGGAATATGACACTCAATAATCCATCCATCAACAAAAATACCCAGATATGTTTTCTTGCAAGCAGTAAGTGTCATGGCATTTACTTCCATGCACTTCATTCACATTGGAGACAAGTCAGCTGCACAAAACCAGTTTGAAGAGATGGCTTCTTTTTTTTTTTTTTTTAAATCTTTTAAAAAGCATGTTATTGTCTCAAAAGTCAGTCTGAATGATCACAACTGGCCTAATTTCAGTGCTTGGCCTACCATGGCAACTTCAAAATTATAATTTTCCTTACTCTATTTTGCCAGATTAGTTAGGACTAGTCAGCTATTTTCACAAGCAAATCAATAAAAAYGAACCAGACTTTTACCTTGGCCAGAGAATTTTATCAAGCTTTAAGAAGAAAGCATGAAAACCTCATTACACTCACACTCAATGATGAGCATCACCAGAGTTATTTCACAGGTGAAGGAGGACAGGAGAGAAATGATACATTTGAAGATGCAACAATTCTTCAAACGGAACTTTGTGAAATCCAAAGACAAAGGCAACCTTGCCAATTGTACAAAAAAATGTTTGTACAAGGGTTTCACAGGTCATGCTGATGCCATCTTCTCAGCTGCCCCTAGACAGAAATCTCCCAGCTAGCTGGAGTAATTTGAAGCCAGGGGGTTAAGTGACCTTTTCCAGGCTGCACCAGGAGTGGGCAGCAGGTGAGGAATGAGTCCATTTTGTGATGACCCAGCCACCAGAGCAAAGAGAGATGTTGCTCCAGAGAGGGCTGGAAGAGAAACAACTGGAGAAAACTAACAGTACACTTACTGTAATAAAGTTTTACCCTATTCTTTGTTCCTTTGTTGGTAGGGGATAAAAAAAAAAAAAGAAGCAAAAGCTATGTGTGTCAGAAGAGCTTTCTCTCGCCTAATTAGGCCTCCCTTTCGTTATGCCCTGAACATTGGAGTTTTAATCCTGAGCACAGAGAGGCCTTGGGCAGAAAATTTGGCCAGTCTTTTTCACAAAGTTTGAATGTGTTCAGACCTTTCAAAACTGTACCAACCCCTCTCTAACCTTCAGATTAAGCAGTGCATTTTCAATGCCATAATGAGCTAAGCCCGCTGGCCTCCTSTGAGATGGGAAAGTACCCGCTGCTTGAGAAGCCCTGGTCCAAAGTACCCAAGGTGAATTATTGCTACCTTTTGTTCCATTCTTAACATACTCTGATATTTCACCATTTGTTTTGACCTTGTTGACCAGTGCAGAGTACATTTGTTTCTTTTCCCTGTCTTTAATGGTTTTACAGTGCTTCTCTTTTCACATTACTTTCTGTCTCTATTCTCAATGCCTTTTCTCTTTTGTTCCCATTTCTTTCCCTCTTCATAACTCGATCTATGACTTTAGCCACATATTTCTTTCATTTCTGCCTTACATATTCAAGAAGAAAAAGAAACCCACTCTCTCTACATACTTTTTCTCTTCTCTGTTCACCTACTTCTTCTGCCACCAGTAACTCCTCACCTCTCAYTTCAAATTCCATTACTCACCTCCCCTTCCACTCAAACTCTATTCTGGGTGTCAAAAATTTACCATCAGTCARCCAGACCAGCAAAGTTTATTAATACCAAGCACGGGGAGAAGATTTCTGACAGTAGAGGGCTCCTTAATACATCAGACAAAGGCATAGCTGAAGTTAAGTCAAATTCAGACTAAAAACAAGTAGAACAGACTTTAAATTCTTCAGAATAATTGTCTTAAATATGTGGTCATTCCTGATGACCATATATACTGATTACTTAAACACTTTAGGATTATCTGTGTTTCTGAAACATATGTGCTCAGCAGAAGAAAAGTGCTTTSAGGAATTCAGTAGGCTTTATCTTGTAAAAGAAAGTAGTAAGGGCGATTGGAAGTGCCCTTCCTGCTTGACCATCTTCAGAGATAAAAAGGCATSAGTGTCCAGTCTGTCTCTGACTCTGCCTAGCAGTGTCCCTGTTGTTCCACCTACTAGCAGATATTGGATTGCTTGGGGCAATTCCCTCCCTTTTCACTGCAAGGAAATTCTTTTCTGCTTGCAGGGGTTGCCCTTTCTCAAGCTCCTTTAAAAATCATGACTGCGAGGATCTAAATAGACATATTCCTCTACCCACCTGTATACTGAGAGAAAAACAGAGCAACTTCTACTTTTCAAGAGCCTTTTCTCATTTTACAACTCCAGTCCCTGYCCCAGCTCCTGCTCAGGGCTTTTCCAGACTGCCTCCAGTAAGACTGACCTAGTTCTCCTTGGCTCACTGAGGTCCCCAGAAGCATCACTAAGAGCTCAAGATTAATAYGTTTTTCCAACTCCATGTTCAAAGGACTGTAGCAGCCACAGAGCTGTTAGGCCCAAGACACATGAAGTTATCAATGACTCAATTTACATTAAATTACCATTTGGATATTTATGTTCTTAATCATATCTGTGAGAATATAGTCAYGTCTTGACTAGAATACAACTGACAGCTATGGAACCAATCAGCATCAAATACACGAATTTTTCAAGGTCTGTTTAAATTCAGTCTAAACTGTGGGTTTAYGGCATTGCAAAAATTTACTGAAAAAACATGAGTTAATATTTGTCCAGTTCTTTCACATGAGAAGCGCTGTTACTGTTGTCAAAAAGTCTACTGTGGGCTTAAGTAGCTGTGAGAATGCAAAACAGTTTAAAATTTGAATAGCTTTCGTAACTAATAGCAAGTAGGCAATATAACAGATGGCGACTCAYATGAAAGATAAACCACATCTTAATAACAATAACTTACATTCACAGGGGTAGTGTTTCCTAGTGCTTAGAGCATGGGACTGAGAACCAAGATTCCCAGGTTATTCTCCTGGCTCTGCCATTGATTTGCTGTGTGCATTTMGAAAAGCCACTCAGACATTTCTGTGCCTCAGTTTCCTCATCTGCAACATAGAGATAGTTCTTACAAATATCACCACACCACTGAGGGAAAGAKGCCCACGCTGTCAGATTTTATAATAAGCATTTTAGACACACGAAGGTGTGGAAGAGAGGGGTTGTCTGTTGTTGTTGAGTCAGCCATTGATCAAATTGCAAAGTGCTTACTTTGAGCTGAGCTAATGCAGCCATCCCAGGAGTGGGAGGTGGCAGCTGCTTAACTGTGCTCCATACCCTTATGGTGTGGTTCAGGCCAGGAACTGAATATTGCCCTGTGCAACTGACACTTCAGAGGGAATTCAAGGAGGCCAAATACGATTACCTTCACTGAAATTTAGCCAGGACATCATGCAATCTTTACCTGCAGCCTAAACCTCTATTTTTATATCTCTGATAAAAAGGAGCACCTACAGCTCTCCAGGTTTCTGTCATCATTAGTTGGCACATTACTTCATTTTGTTCATAAAAGAGATTGCTTCTCACTCACTGACWTTGCTTTGTGCAGTTCTACAGAGCTTCACAAAAGTTCTCCGAAGCAAGCACCAGAAATGTCTTACGGTGTCTGACACGAGCATAATACAAAATGAATAGGCTGAAAATCAATGTTCCCCTTTACTTTCCACAATATATGTTTATTTGATGTTGTTATTGTTGTTACTGTTGTTGTTTATGAGGGATGGATGGAAGTTTTAACTGTGTGGGTAGCAGGGATTACTTAGGATCCATTTTTGCCRTGCTTGCCAGACAGATATGACTTTGCTGATAATTTAATGAAAACAGAAGTTAAAGAATCAGATCAGGATGTTAAAAATTATTACAGAGAGGAAGATTCCTTTTAGGGTACACCCTGGTGCTTCAGCAATATGAAGGCAATGGCACAAGCTAAACTTGAAACCAACTTGGTGACTTCTCTCACTAGTGAGGAACTCTGCCTCAGGCCCACTCTGCTTAGCACTCTCAGCTGTACAAGGTTATTGTGGCACTGATAAATTTCTATGGCTTCTGAAAATTGTAGGGATATGTTTAAACAAGAAAATAAAAAGGTATCTATCTATCTGTCTATCTATCTATCTATCTATCTATCTATCTATCTATCTATCTATCTATCTATCTATCTATCTATCTATAAAGAACAGTTGATCTCACTGAAGAAGACTCTGGCATCTTTGTACAAAGAGCTTTCACTGGTATTTCCTGATTCTCCAGCCAAAGAAATCATCACTGAACTCTTTTCTCTTAGAGGATGGAACAAAAGCTGTTTCTCACACTGGCTTGATGGGATATGTAGTTGAGATTAACAGGTCAAAGAGTTTTAGGAGTCTTATTCARAAAACTGCCTAAAGAATATTCCATGTAACTAACTTAACTGCTCTCCAGATGGTCAAAACTGAAAAGGCCATCTGAGCAAAAATCAGGTTTTGGAAAGTGCCATGAGAAATTTTAGCCAGTGGATGTGGATTCTGCTTGTGCTGGCTTCAGTGGAAACAGACTCACTCTAAATATTAATTTTTTTTTTTAAACCCTTAATTTCTTACAAAGAAATGTCTGGAAATTCCATGTTGTTATTTTCAAAAGTGATGAGCTCAAATCACAAAATCTGGATSTGGATGCCTAGCAGTGCCAGAAGTTCAGGAGAGTTTGGACTGAGAAGGCTGGCTCAGGCAAGTGTTGAGTGTTTTCCCAGGATTTTTTGAAGGCCAATACAAGGGTTTCAAAGAGGAGAGAGGCATGTGCAACATGGCAGAGTTACAAAAAAACATCGCTTGGAATTTCCTGGGTTTTGTGAGATTAAAATTGTAAGTCTAATTAGTTTAGGGAAATTAGCTCTTTATAATTTTAATTTTGTATTGAAGAAGTAAGAAAAATTAAAAATAGAATGAGAATGGAAAAATTAATGGGTTTCAGTAATTAGTTAATCAGAAAATGTTCCTGTCTTAATGTGGCTGCCCAACACATTAAAAAAGAAAAAAGAGAAAAAAAGTAACCATGACTTTCCTCATACTTTCCAAAACAATATAAGCTTCACCTCTGAGTTTGGAACAACTACTTGACATTTCAACTCAGCCCATTTTTTAGTGGTAAGCCACTGAAATYGGTGTTTAGGTTGAAATGCCATCTCACCATAACATTAATACAGACATAGAATAAATACATAGATCCTGGCAAAAATAAACCAGAATTTGTTGCTCCTACTGGCCACATCACATTTACATGCACTAATGGAATGTTAAATGGAAGGGAAACCTCTTCTGAGAGCAGAACTTTTCACCAAGTGCTGAACTGGGGATCTCTGACATCTGAAAGCAGCAGGACAACTTATTGCGCTGTAAGCAAACACATTTCTCTTGACAGTGGTGATCCAGTCTGAGGCCTCACAAGCCACACACTGGTGCACTAAAGAGACATGTGTTAGACAAGCTGTTTTGTCCCTTGGCTATCACCCTCCCGAGCGCTGAACAGATCTGGATTGGGCTGGCTTAGAAAAAAAAAGTCAGATGAAAGCAGTGAAGTTAAGCCAAGTCAAAACACAACTTTGGTGCAATTCCACCAAGTCCAAGTTATGCTAACAAAACTTCAGCAGCAGCAAGCCTGTCCTTCTCTGCCCAGCCCAGAGCCACACTTTCAGGCATTAGTTGCAGCACTTGGCTTTCAGCTTTCTGCACCTCATTGCCATATGTTTTTCTTGAGGTAGCTAAATACAACTTTTATAATTATTTGAGCTTGTATCCTCTTTAAAATAAAATAACCTACCCTGCAGAGATGATATTGAAGAAGCTTGAAGAACATGGTTTTTTTCCTATAAATAAAGATGCTGAGCAACAATCCACTGAAATGGCCAAAAACTTGAAAGAAGTCTTTTAATTCCCACTCACATTGCTCTCAAACTTCAGCCTTATCGTGGAGCTGTTTACTGATTGTCAAGTCAACTAAATTCATGGGTGGCTACCAGAACGAGCTGACAAATAAATACAATACCCAGAGCAAGGACTGCTCAGAGCACTGGAGCACACATCAAGTAACAGGGAACATYGTGTACCGTGCACTCAGAGCACACRATTCTTAAACATTCGTAACACTTACTCCAAAACCAGATTTCTTCCAACAAAGTCTGTAATTGGTTCCTCAGCAGCATGAATGTGCCTAAGCACGAAACATTACAGTAAAGCTGGTTTTAAGATGGTAGCGGGAGAGAGAAAAGGAAAGAAGCCTCAAAATGTTGTTTCGGGTCTCTTACCCCTCATTGWGGCAACTGGCAAAAACAGAATAAAAAGAAACTGTGTGCTGTTGGGAGCGGAGCAGACACAGGTGCTTATCTGGAGGAACTGGAGGMATGGAGAAGCAAAGTTTCAGATTGCAGGAGTCATCTCAACTCAGCTCTAGCAACTCCACTAAAGCGAGTGCACCCTGCAGRCTCCAGAGGGATGCTATGCTGGGCAAGCACACACTTTGGGCTGTCTGGTTTCCAGCACTGCTTCAAGGGGACCACCCTAAATCCTGATGTTCTAGCTCTGTTTTTCATTACTTTTWCTCAGGAAAAGCTGCACTGACTTCAGTGGGAAGGTGTCACAGATGAGATGTAAGAAACACCCCACCAGCTAGCAGGGCGACCTCAATTCAGTTCAACACACCTACAGCACGGCTGAAATGCAGTTGTTTCTGGATTCTTAACAAAAAAACCCTCTGGTCTGTATTTGCCTCACAAGATTGCTTTTGTACACTGGCCTAAGTACACACTRAAGAGGAAAGGCTAAAACTTATAGTTCTTCAGCTGTACTAACAGGAATATCAGCCCAAAATGTATGTAAATCACAGCCCAAAATCTGTCCATGCTCTTCCCCCGGAGCGTGGCGATCGGCCCGTGCTCAGTCACTGCTGAGCAGCACAACTTGGTCAAAGGACTGGCTGGCCAAAGCATCCACCTCTGACAGAAAGTATCAGTAACTCCTTTGTGTCTCTACAGTGCAAACAGGATTTCGGCTTTGCTGGTCTTACCMAATTCGGACAAATAAAACAACAAGTTCTATAAAAATACAGAAGTAATTACAGAGGGAGAAAAGTTGTGYGAAAAGCTCATTTACTGGTTTGCTTGACAAAGTATATAACGATTCAGGTTGCAAAAAGCTGAAGCRAACGAACAAAAACCCCAACACTTTAAATTCCTCCAAAAAAACTTAAATCTCCTCCTTTCAAAACCTCTCATTTTGGAATGTTTTAAGGATTTTCCTCCCCTCCACCCCCCGCCCTTTAAAAATCAATTCTTAACATTTACCAACAAAAATCCTTAGTGCACAAAGAGAAATTAAAACATCGCATAGGAAAGTATCAAAACAAAACATTACCTCTCTTTTGGAAAGACAGACCTTTTTCCTTGCAACGCTTTAGTAAATTTGATTTCAATTCAGTGTTTCTGTTGACACGACTGAGCATTTTCAGGCAAAAAAGTTTTGCAGCGGTGTTTGTCTAATTAATGTAATACTAAAGACAGCACAGTTATCATCTCCCTTAACTAAAATGTGACTTAGTATCAGAAATGCTGCTGCCACAAGGCTACTTTGCTACACACCTCCAATTGTTAGMTGCTGTCTGGCTCGCCCCATCCTATTATTAGGCACCAGCATTCTGCTGCAGGAAACTTTTTATGGGTGGYGTACACAAAGCGTGCCTATTTCTAATTTCTATCATCTCGCACTTCATCCTCTGTTCCTCCAGCACAACGTTTCATTTTTTTTTTGCAGCCTTAACTTCCCCCATTTGCTCACCTAAATGCAGAAAAGCCCAGCACAGGGATCGCTGCCTGACAGCTTTGMAAACTCGGTGTGGAGAAGGTGCCCAAATGAAATAAATAAATAAACAGAGGGAAGTTGATGAAAGTGAAAGGAACGGCTCGGAGCGGCAGCAGCGGCAGCAGGCAGCTCTGTACTCCTCCTTCTCAGACTGACACAGGTGTATCCCAACTTTACCCCYTCGGGCAGGGGAGACACGCACGAGTATCTAAGGACACACCAAAAAGTGCCAGAAARGGCATAGGAAGAAGTAAAAGAGAGAAGTAAAGCCGAAAGGTGTTATTTATTTTTACAACTCGACAATGAACTTCAATTTTGGCAGAGGATTAAAAACAGCCCTGGGAAATGATTAAGTTTTTTTTTTTTTTTTTTCTTGTCTATAAAGCTTCAGCACAAAAAGRGAGATTATAAAGGGGATACGCTCACACAGGCACACATAAAATAGGGGGGAACTAAGGAGAAGGAAATGAAAGGAAAAGAAAACAAACAGCCTCCTAACAGGCCCATACTGCTAACGGGAGTCCAAATAAAGAGTCATATGATATCTGATAGTGCAGGACACGTCGCCAGGAGCTGGAGCGGATTGCCTGCAGGAAGAAAGAGCCAGTGTATTACTGCTCAAAGAGCTTTTCTTTCCCCTTTTTTTTAATTTTTTTTTCCCTCTCTCTCTTTTCTCCTGTACTGTGAATGTGTTACTCTCAGGTCAGG
Organism: Malurus melanocephalus; assembly: GCF_030028575.1. Classification (NCBI taxonomy): domain Eukaryota; kingdom Metazoa; phylum Chordata; class Aves; order Passeriformes; family Maluridae; genus Malurus; species Malurus melanocephalus. The sequence goes on from NW_026623268.1 coordinate 3,361,683, forward strand.
TCCACGGAGTCCCCAAAAAGACAGCTATCGTCTTTCTCCCTGCTTCTGAATGCAGTGACAGCCACTGGAAGATGCTTCTAGTTGAGATTGAGGAGGCTAAGTCCAGGTTTCAGCTCTGCTCTAACCTCTCTCTTACATCATCTCCAGGGTTGAAGACACAAAATGCTCACAAAAACATGTCAGATTAAAAAAAAAAATAAAGGAAGGGACGGAGGGATTGGGCGGAGGTGAGAAGAAAAAAGATTCGGGCAGAAAAAAACAGACTGCTTATCCTATGGAAAACTTCAAAGGCCAGTCCCATTTCTGCTCTCTTTTGCTTATTTTTCCTGTGATTTTTTTTTTTCCTTTTTGGAGAGAGCAAGAAAGAAAAGTCACAGAAAATATTCAGACCATGAAAAACATCAGGAATTAAGAAAACTCTCTGGAGCAATGAGGAAAGTAAGGATTTTAAGTAAAAGAAAGGCATTTGTAATTTGTCAGAAGTTTTTCTATTTGTTGTAGTGGTCCATCCCTCTCAGTCAAGCATTTCACATGMAACTGAGGAGCCCACAAAAAACTTTTGACTCGGCATCACTATTGCTGTTGCCCATGGAAAGGCAGAACAYCTGGGTTATCTGCAGCAAAGAAACCTGCACTCGGAGCAGGGGACTTCAGCCAGTGATAACTCCCTAAATTCTGTTGGGAAAGCTGTGCCCCCACAGCTTTGGAGAGGGAAGAGTCCCGGCTAATGAAGCTGGGGGGTGCAAACCCCCAGTCTAGATGCTGGTATGAAAACAAAACTATGATTTAACTGGTGGTTTCACTTGTCATGGACAGTTTCCCCGCACTTCTGCAAGGGACGGGCTGTATCCTGCAGGGTGTTGTGCCACTGTGGGGTATTTGGATTCCTAAAGCAGTGCAAGCAGAGCCCAARCATGGATTTTTTCTTCCCTTCATCATATGAGGAGATGCAAACGGACTAATTCTCGGTGTACACTCAGACAATGCATAGGTGTTCCTTAAAAACAGTGTCAMAAATACATCTGCGATACCTACGGAGCTGGAACAGACAACCTCTTCTGAGGAAAGCCTGCAGCATGAAAATAAAAATCAAGGTATTGTAGTAGTAGTACAGCCAGAAACAATCGTGGTAACTCTGGAATAATTTGATTTACTTTTGTGTATTGTGTGCTGATGATTTTTAGGGGGGATATAATACACAACTTCCTCTCTTGCTTTCTGTACCTCTGCTATATGATGCTGCTATTATATTGGCAATTTGTCAAAGCCAGGAAAATACAAATCAACAGAGGAAGGAAGGCAGAATTTGGCGAAAGAAAGCACTTCCTTAAGCTACTGAATTTGCAACAGTATATATTCCCAAACATCCTAACCACTGCACAGGAGACGCTGTAGAGAAGATACCCTGTGCGCTGCTATACACTACGTGCAACAGAATCAAATCAAACATCTCCTCARACGTGATGTGCTATTCCCTTCTAAATTACATGTGCCTTTTTCACRTACAAATAGACAAAGAGTGTATCTATATGAAACACATTCGGAAGAACAAAAAATCTAACAGTGCAAGGAAGTCTAAGCTGAAACCCTCAGTCTGGGGCTCGATTGAAGAACTAAACTCAGAAGGTGAAATGGAGCCATTTAAAAGAGTGTCCCACTGAACAGGAGGAACAACCAAATAAACAAATAAACAAAAAAAAAAATCCCTGAGCTCCGACTAATCATTTGAGCTGCCAATGAGAGGTGACTTTTAGACAGATGGTCAGGGAAAAGCTGGGTCCGTGGACACAGACGTTAGTGCCCCATCTGTATTTTAGGATCCTAGCTTCAACAAGCCATTACCAACTTTTTTTCTAAGTGACAGAAAGTGAAAGATTTCTGTTCCCACTAATTTGCTTCTTTTAAACCGAAATCACCCCATTTCCCTCCTTTTTCTCCCCCAGTAAAAATTTGTTGTTTGATTTTTTAAGTAAACAGAAACTGTTTGCAGTATAACTTTTATGACAAAAAAAAAAAAAAAAAGATGCTAGGTAAGTTGGCAAAACAGCAATTGGAATTTAGAGAGAGAGTTTAAAAAAAAAGGGAGAAAAAAACGACATACCAAACTCACTTCTTCTTGTCCCCCTTCCATTCCTGTTCTTATTAATTCCAAATTATAATTTGGAGGTAAGGGAACTGCATTTCCTTTCAATCTATTTTGTTGCTGCCACACATTCTGTGCTTTGCTTCTCTCTCTTTCTTTTTAGGAGGGGGAAAAAAAATCCCTAATAAAAATAGAAAAACATATCTCAGGCGTTAAGCTCGCTCTCCCCCTTCCTTTGTAAAGAACTCTTTGTTCTCTAGTGAAAATGCTGAAAAAAATCCCCGGGCTCCCTGAAACAAGTGCAAAACACTTAGAGGCTTTTGGGCTGGCGAGGAGCCAGAAACCCTCCCGCTGTCTGGTTAGGAAGAGAGGAAAGAGAGAGAGAGGAGAGAGAGGGAAAAAATTGGAGCTTCCTTTAATAGACATAGGAAGCAGGTCCTTTTTTTTTTTTTTTTTTTTCCCCCCCTTTTTTTTTTTTTTTTTTTTTTTTTTTCAAAACTGGCGGTCAAGCGTTAAGTAACTCCCTGTCTAAATCCAACTGCTGGAAATGAACTTGGGTAACCCCCCCCAGGGGTGCACAAAGAGGAGACACAGTAACACACTCCCGGCTCTTCTCGCAGCCGCCCCCTCCCCGCTGCCCTGCTTCCATTCTCCCTGCTCCCGGCACACAAATGCCCACAGCTCGCACTCCCCCTGCCACCACCAACCACCCAACCAAAATAAACGCTCGCTCCATCTCCTTAAAGAGCAGAGACGGCTGGGGATGGGGAGGGAGGGGGGAGGAAGAAGGGAAGGGAAATAATAATAAAAAAAAAAATAAAAGCGGGGGGGAAAGCGCTTTTTTCCCATCTCGGTTGCGACAGTGATAAGGGGTAGGGAACATCTCATACCTGGTGTGAATGCTAATCAGCCAGGAGTTCTCCTTTTTTCCCAAGACAGGGAACTGTTTCCTTCCAAATTTATTAGAACCTCCTCCACTGCCTCTTTGAAAAACCTTCTTTGTCACCCTCTTCCCAAGTCCTGATACTTCTTTAAAAAAAAAAAAAAAAATGGCTTCGGAGCTCCTTCTATTCTTGATATTGATTCTCTCTCTCTCTCTCTCTCTCTCTCTTTCTCCCTCTCTCTTTCTCTCCCCCCCACCCCTCCTCCTTTCTCCTGTCTCTGTCTCTTCTGAGTGGTCTATTGATAAGTCCCTAGAGGCACTGGGTCAGCCTGCCCGTAGGAAACCAGACACAATGCACAAATCTCCGAGTGCCATTCTGCCATCAGCAAGCAGACCACGTTTAGGAGAGAGGAAAAAAAACACACACACACACACACAGTAGAGCAAAAGACAGAGAGAGAGAGAGAGAGAGAGAGAGAGAGAGAGAGAGGGAGAGTGTGAGAAAAAGACTGATTGGAACAGGAGGGAGGGAGGGAGGGAGGGAGCGAGAGAGCGAGGGAGAGAGAGCGACACTGCCAGTCAGGTTAATCATCCCTACTTTAATTAGCTGTTCGGCTTAGACATAAAACAATTGAATTTGAATGATCTGTCAGTGGGCTCGGCTGAACCAAAGGGGAAATGCGAATATTACAAAAAAGACTGTTGGTGTATTCAGATAAGCTCGCAGGGAAAATCCTCAAAGGATAACTATTAAAACTTACCACCAAACAAAAAGTAAGATTCAAATGGCATTATACAGAGGCCATCTCCAAAAAGCTGGGAGATCCCTTCCCTCTCGTTTTTACACATCACTGCAGCTCTTGCCGAAATAAACACCTGCACCTTCCCACAGTCTTCAAAGACTACCTGTCCTGCGGGGTGGGAAGGGAGTGCAGGTTTGCCTGCTACCTTGGCTTGCTTAAAGCAAGACTATGCTGCCCTTTAGTCGAATTTTCCTGATGGATCACTGGAATGTTATGATTCTAGAACTACACAAGCTCTGGGAGCACATCCTTGCCATGCATGTCTGCACAAACACAGACAAATCGAGCACCGGCAGGATACAGACGGAGATGTTATGAAAAGGCACTGCTGGCTATTGGGGTAAGACAAGTCCCAGGAACCAAGGAGGTTGAGAAATTATCATCCCAAATAGGTGCCAAAGTAATCTATTTCTTCTAGCCTRGGCTGCAAAATGAAGTCCAGCTCAAATGGATGGTTCCTGGTGATACCCAGTGCTGTGGCAGCGCTGCGTAGCAGGCGAGGCAGAGATTTATGACATTTGTGTGAAGTCTGCTTCTAAAAAGGTGTGGGGCAGCTGGCCTCTCCCCCTGGGAAGGAAGGCAGCAGTTAACACCCTGCTCTCAGAGGGAGCTGTCAGCATGTTCAGCCCCTGGACATCACTCCTCTGCCCTGCCAGAACTTTCCCTTGTCAGATGTAAGGCACCTCCTTGGGGTTTCAGGGCACTGAATGCCCCTCATCAGGGTCTGAGATGTACATTCCTGAGCAAATAGCACCAAGGGAGGTGTTTTAAATTAATTTCCTGCATTTCATACAGGGCTGCAGCTACAACAGCAAATCCATAATTCCTGATCACCTCAGTGAACATGTGCTGTATATAAACTTTTAAATGGGCAGGACTAACCTGCAAGTGCCACTAAAAAGCACAGGAAGAAAGTAGAGAAGGGACTAATGATGCAGCTCACTGCTGGCCTTCAAGAGGGAGTGCTGGGATTCTCCCCTCACTCTCTATTTTGGGTACAAATGCTTAAGGAAGGAAGAAACAAAWGACTAAAGAAGTTCTACCAACTTCYCTATATTMATTTCATCMTCTTTTTGACATACATCKCCAGGMAAATCTGGCACCTATTTTTASGTGTTTTGCTTTTAATGGAGAGCTGATGGGAGGTGTCAATATTATTCATTCCTTCTATCAGCTTCTGCTATGGGAAAAGGTGGGTTCCTGCCCTTTTCCAYCTTTTAAAATGTTCCAAGCTGACTGGCTGTATCCCATCTGCCTATCGCCCTACCCCCCACTGGGGCTCATTGACTCAGTACAGTTTCCAGAAGACCTGTCTATGGGAGAGGGCACATTTGCAGAGGAAAATGGGACACTGGACTTAATAAGGTCTGTTTTATGTTATTTATGAGTTCTCTCCTCAGCCTCCACCAAATATTAATCGCTCACACTTGAAATATTATGGAAGTTAAGATGTCCCGAAGAATAGAAAAGGAGATTTCAGAGAAATACAATACCATCAAAAGCCTCAACTCCTTTCCAGATGAAATTTTGTAGAGCACAGTGACACAGACAAGCCTCTTCCTTGAGTCAGTAMCAAAGTAATAATCCAGCAMAGTTCAAAACAGCTCTGGGTTAYATTTCTAATAAAACATGCAGAGGACCTGACCACCTTATGCAGGGATTCAGTGAAGAAACAGTGTGCAGTCCTGTAATTACAAGCTCTGGTAATGGTACATGGGGCCCTCCCTGAGATTGCACAGACAGCATTAGCTGWGGCATTTCCTAACTTTTAAGTGTTYGGCGTAGTAACATTAACATTACAGCRATGCATCTTCAGTATAATTTCTCAGGGTTTTCTTTAAAAGTCAACTTAGAAGCTGTTCCACGTGTCTGCTGAGGCACCTGTGGAGCTGTAATACAGGACTCCACCACTTCAGCCGGCAGCGTCAGCAGCAGCCCGAGTGAAACAGCATCAATGGGGGATCAAGCATTGGAAAACTGTGAGCACACTGCCTTCAGTGATTCCACAGTGTCTTCCTGACAAGAAATTGCTGACAGACAGAAGCCCTAAGCTGACTTTTGTGGAGGAGAGCAAAGTGCATTGCCATGGCAAGAGTCCCCAGACCCAAACGTGTTCTTTCGCTGTTGGATTTGCTTCCAGTTCGTTGACTCCATGGGCTGCTGTTCCTCCTGTTTTGTAGCTCACATTCTCTCATGTTATTTCTCCCTCTCTCCACTACTCCTTGCCACAGTCTGCTCCTCATCCCATTCCCTCAAATACCTCTTCCCCTCTGCYCTATCCCAGGCAGGAACAGACCCCGAGCACAGAGGAAAGCAAACTGCTTAGCATGGAAAATTAGGCCACGTGGTGTTTCAGKCTGCCTTAACTAGACCACTCCTTGCAAGACTGTTTAAAACTAACTCGGGTATCATAATTTGCAATCCACAGTGTAGACATATCAAAATGTCCTTGTTCTCATTTCCACTGCTTGCTGCCATAGCAACCCCTGGTCAAAAGGAAATTTCCATTGATATCAGAAGGAGCAGCATTTCACCCAGGTGAGTTTTTACTATGTGGCACATATTTTATTAGCGTGTGTTCCTGATTTGGAGGTCCCCAAATCTCCTATAGTGCTCAACATAGAAAACACTACTGTTAAGTCCTGCTCTCASTTGGTCTCATTCTACTGGAAGCTAYAGAAGTCAAGGACCTCCTGCTTTCTACCTGAATAACATCCAAGAGCTGACTTGAAGTCTAAATAAATGCAAAAGGCTAGGAGGAGCTCCAAAAATCCACCCTTCCCTCCTAAGATTTTTATMATAGATTTTAACTCAGATACATGATGATCTCTAGCTTTGCATGGTACCCCCTTGCTTGTTCTTCCTTCAYATAAATTATTGTCTGYATCAGGGAGATTTAACCAAAGAAGYGACAATTGAAAGCTCAGTCTGTCTGATCAGTTGAATAAAGTTTGCTGTCTGCTATGGAAAAGGCAATCAGTGCTGCAACAAGTTTTATGTGTATGACACCCTCTCCACAGTAAAAAAAAGTGTTGCTATAGAATTGGAAGAGATCTTTATGAGAACTGTACCTGGATTTGCCATTGGCAAAYGTCAGGACTTAGGAAAGGAAAAGCCACCAGGACTGCTCCTCACTTTCTGACTTCTACATGCATCACTTAACACCAGCCAAAAGCAGGACACGGAAATGGCAGCGTACTTACTTCTTTAATGTATATAAAGTATTCTACAGTGCAACTTGTAGCACCCAGTACAGCAGACAAGAGCTGACATTAATGGAAAATCAACAGATCTGGGTGGTACAGGGAGGAATTTGGTTCCTTTGCAAAGAAGGAGCTCTGTCTACTTTAAAAAAATGGAATTTAACTATGTAATCTCAGGATGAGTAGTATAAATATATTCCTCTAGATTTATTGGCTTGTCTTCATAAGCAGCTGTGAGCTTGTGCTTTTTGTTCAGAGATGTAAACCAGCACAGCATGCTGGAGAGGGTGAACACACGGTTATTATTCAGTAATAAGAAATTAGAGAAAGAAGTCCACCTATTACAGAAATCAGCTCCTTGCTCATGTTTTGGGAAAGCAGCATTCCTAACTGGCACCACTGTGCTCACCAGGTACCTTTGCATGCTAAAGAGAGAAAGGTACCATGCYTTGCCTCTGGTGCATTTCTGTCATAAATGCAATTTGATTTTATGGGGCAAAAMAAACATACTCCTTACTGCACTGATTACCAGAACCAGCCCTCCCCACCCCTCACTTTCCCCTGCCCTCCTCCTGTCCCAAATTATATAGAATGTCTAGGATTGGTTCCTAAAGCACCTTTTACCTACAATGTGCAGTTCCCAGTTCCCGAGACAATTCCATTCAGATTTGTTGACAATAAGGAAATGTAAAGGGAAAGGTCTCCATGTTTTCACTCTCTTAGACAATCCAAATATAATGGCCTATTTTGTGAGAATGCCTCTCTTAAAAAAAACCCAAAAAAAACCCCAAAAAAACAAAGAGCTGTAAACTGCTCTGTAAGAGACGTGTTTTGTTCTTTTGTTTTCGTGCACTACCACCACAGGAAGATGCTGAAAAGTCWGCCATGCCCTCCTGGGCACCAGTGCAATCCCCTTGCCTTCACTGGAAAAACAACCTAGGGGAACTCTATAAATAAACATCTGGTTGGGAAGACACGAGAGGAACAGGACTCCTGCCCTTCTTCCTCCTCAGTTGCAGTGGGTCAAAAAGTAACATTTTGAAAGCCCGTTTTTCCAAAAAAAAAGAAGGATATCTGATCTCTGGTTAAAAAGGAGATGAACAAGGATGTGGCTTTTGCAGATAACATTTTCTGTACATTTATAAGGAAATTTATCATGAAGGCCCCCAAAGACTTTCAAGCACTGAAAACATTAACTCTCTACTCTCTGTCATGATCCTTASTGTTGTTACCAATTGCAGCTCTGCTCCAAAATTAAAATTATTTAAACAGCATCATGYGTTATATTCAGCCTATTCTGCTCTATTATACTTTATTTTATGATTTTTGAAAGAAGCATAAGTATCTCAGGATGTCAGGAGGTTTAATTTTCTCTCAGAACTTCATGGGTAGACAATTATAATTCTGATTTGAAGAACTTTAAAGCGGACATCTGCCCCACTTCTGTTCCAAATGCTGACGGGAAACATGCTGTATATCCCTCTTGCTAACTTTGGTGCTGTCACATATTTGCAAATCTTATTTCCTGCATTTGGAGGTGACAGGTATTGTACCTCTGCTTCCAGCTTTTCTTATCTAAAGATGTCTTRTTTCAGGAGGCTTTTCCACAGGCTCAACGGTGAGGAAAAATTGTAATTATTCTCATATTCCACATTATAGACAAAGCCTTTGTAAGAACAACARCATTGCTTGCAGTCTGGGGAGCTKTACAGCCACAGCATGCCAAAAACATGAGATTGCCACCAAAATAACCCCACTGAGGGYTTTTGTTTTCTCTGTCCAACCATTAGTTTTGTCTCAGGGACAGCTGCAAAAGGGTCTCTATCTGCACATACCACTTCATCTCATAGACTTGGATATAAATAGAGTGGGAAGCCAAAAACCCAGAGGAGGGTGTGGAGTTCTGGCTCTTTTCTGCAGCAGATAGAATCGTCCATCACATCCTTCAGCTGGGTGAAGCCATGAGGGAAGAAGATACAGACAGGGTTGATTTTCAACTCCACTCTCTCCACAGACAGAGCTGCAGCTTGCACAGTGACTGGAACGAGACCGGCTCAGGAAATGAAGAGTAGCACATCACTCATTTTTCCTGCCTGTTTGCTCCTAATTATCTTGCAATACATCTCACTGGTAGTTTTATCATACAGAAAGACAGAAGGTCCTTCTGGTTACAGCACATAATGACTACTTTTAAAATGGCTTGCTATTCATTCCTGGGAAAATCTCAGTCTCTTTCTCCCCCCCTCAAGCTCACTGCCTCTCCTTCAGGGTTATTGTTTTGGTTTTGGTTTTTTTTTTTTTGGGGAGGTAGGATATAAATTCCCTGATAATGTATCCTGATAAAAGCAAAAGAAGAGCCAGCAGAGGCGTCTTTCCCTTTCTTTTGTTGAAACTGTGGCCACACTGAAAGAAGTGTCAACAATCTCAATAATTTAATTTTGGCTAATACAACACCTCTTACAGGCTTGAGCTATGCAACTCCTGTGTAGCCCTTAGTACAAATTAACACAGCCACTTTTGTACTTGTCTTCCAATATTTCCCTCCAACCTCAGAGAAACAGAGAATTGCTAGAGGGCAATGAACTCTCATTTTGCCATTGACATTTCTGCAATCCATCTCCCTGAGTTGGGAGACCCTTTCACAGATTCAGAACCTCACCAGCATAAGGAAGAATTAGWATAATTAAGAATTAGACACAGGGTCTCTAAAATGGGAATCATAACAATGACTAACGTCACCAGAGTGTTTTCAGAATTAATTCATGTAAGTAAAGCACTTACAAGATAAAAATGTAGGAGCTGCCACATCAGATTAGACYACTGCTCCATCCAGTAGAACATCCCATGTGCAACAAATAGCAGCAATTAATGCAGGATACCAGAACAGGAGTCCCCACTCTGCAGGAACAGGGTTCAGTCTAAGAATAGTAAATGCAAGTGTATTTTACCATTTAGGTGAGATATTTAAGCCCCTCATTACCACTAAGGAAAGTGGTCTTGCAATCAAAGAAAGGAACCAGGCTCAGCAAGAGTCGGGCACAGCAGCACATTCATTCCTGTGCAGGACACAGTTTCTGATCAAAAATTTCTGCTTATCAGGAAGAGAACCTAAAATTATTCTAAAAATCTCAGGTTATCCAAAAACTACACAGTAGGATGTAAGTACTTCTAAAACTGGTATATGGAAAGATGTATACATACATGCATACATGAACAAGCTGGTTTAAAAAGTAACCTCATCCTCCCTGGCTCTGCTTTGAGCAGGGTGAGGGTTGGACCCAGATGACTTAAGGAGATCCTTTCTGATTTTTATTATTCCAGGATTCAGTGAATCCACAATTTTCCATGGCAGAACTGTGACACTGAACAAGAAACAAGTTGTGATAAATCCAATTTTCAAGAAAAATATTATCAGGGAAGTTTCTKGGGTCCAGGATAGAAGCTCTAGTTYGGAGTGAATGGGTTCCCATGCTCCCTCATCCCCTGGAGAAGTCCTGGTCCKAGTCTTTTAAAAGCTAGTTTCTTTATGAAAGAGTTTCGTAAAGTTTCATTCTTGTACTACTCCAAAATTGCAAATATTTTTACTGCCAGAATTACTGTTTTCTGGCCAGCTAACCCATATGACTTTGGATTCTGCAGATCCCTGCAGACCTTACATCATGGCTAACATCAGCTATGTCAAGGGCAATGACAGTCTTTCTGTGATATTTCACTATTTCAGTTTGACAACTTAAATTCTAACTTCACTTCATGAAGCAGTCTTATCTCAAAGTAAATGGATGGGTTCAGATGAGTTTGTCTTAAATTAAGAGTGAGGTTTTAAAATTTGGTATGACTTTTGTTCATTAAGCACTTAATAGAAGCAACTACACAATGCAAAACCCTCCTGAAAGACAGAGCCACAATATCTTCTTGTGCATGAATCTATTCTATTCTATT
>NW_026623268.1:3372792-3392059 GCF_030028575.1 Malurus melanocephalus
TGAAAAAAACAAATCCCTCATAACTGACCGAACCATAAATGAGTCTTACTTTACTAGGACTGGATAAAGTATCATCAGTGCCAGATTATTACATAAGAATATGTTAGTAATGTAGCAGCAGTCTAGTCTTTTAAGATGTGAAAGAGCGTTATCTAACCTCTCTGCAAAGTTCAGGAAGAGGAGCCATATGTCCAAATAATCATTTTCTTGCTGGTGTTTAACATGTCAGTTTTTTCAAGGGGCCTATTTCAAGTTAAAAAAAAAAAAAGGCGTGAAACGCATTTTGAATTTTTTTTTCCTTTGGCAAAAGCAGCTCATTTTCAAGCTTGCGAGGAAACAAGAAAAACAAAATCAAATGTCAAGTAGATTTGCTCTTTGTTGTAATTAATACGCAAGCATTTGCTCGTAGATGGTCCTGAGCCTGAAAACAAGTAGTSCCAGTTGTGGTTCTATTAAAAGTGGTTCTCTGGGCTTCAAAGGGCCAAATGTTCAAGGAATTAAAATCCCAGCTGCAATTGGTGGCCCTAGGCCGTGTCCATCAGCTGAGGATGTGACCATGAAGGAAGGACAGCACGAAGCCTCATGGCTGAGGATGCTCCACGTGCTCGCAGCACCGGACCCTGAGCGTGATGGGACAGCAAAGAAAAATGGGACAGCCTTGTTCAGAGCAGGAAGAGRGCAATAACTGCCTGAAAATGGGGAAATTCCAAAACCCCACACTGCACACTACATGCATGCTCCGTTTCTGGCYGAGGAAGGTACGTGAGATTTCTCTTTGAGCCGGAGCAATGTAGTGGATAAAAAGGCCCTGTCTAGCCAGGGGGATTTCCTGAGGCCATCACAGACCAGCTCCACACGCTGTTAAGAGGCTCGTTTTCATGAGAGTTCTTGTTGCATTTGTAACGCTGGCTCCAGGCCCCTAGAGCTTCAAGTGCCACATCACAGTGCTACAAGCCCAGTGCTGAATGCTTGGCACACGACCAGGCATCTTCCCTTCCCTCTCTCTGYTCCCTCAGTCAGCAGGTGGGGCTCCAGGGCTCCATCTTGTTTGGATTTCTGGGGGGAATTTTTTTTTCTTTGAGAAGAAAAGAATGAAGACAAAATTTCCCAATGAATATTTGCTATCTGCCTTTCCCCCATGTTGTTCTGTGGAGGTGTTTGGAGACAGAGAAAAAAAAAAAAAAAGTTTTTTTTTCCTTCCTCATCAAAAGGACTAGGTATTTTTCCTGAAACGGAATGCTGGAAAAACCTCATCACTGAGGGCTACTGGCCTGAGATCTGCTCATCTTCACTTTGGGGTGAATCAGTAGCAGTTTCAGTGAGGTCACCAGGAGGGCTCTGGCAGTGCCCTCGCCGGGTGTGGGGTCAGCTCTGCCCAGCCAAACCCTTCCACAGGAGCAGCCAGGATCCAGCCCCGTGCCAGGTCACAGAACGGGTGTAAATGGATGCAGGGCAAAGAAAACAGAAACCTCTACCAACTTTCCCTGTGAAATAATCATAAAAGTGCTGGAACTCTAAAGCTGGAGGGAGGAATTAGGGGACAAAGCCAGCACCAGCAAAGTACCCTACCAATGGAAGTGTGTGATACTGGCCAGGATAAGAGAGAACCAGGGCAACACATATTATTTTGTTACTTACTTTCCCACACACTGATGTCCAATGTGTAATTCTCTCCTATCATTTAGGTCACTACTGGATTTAGCCCTATGGGTTTGAACAATTAATTATTTTCAGCAATAGCACTATTCCATTTTTAAAACTGGTTTGAACAGTAGATTAGCTCTAGATTAAATAATTTAACTACAGATCAGTAGTAGGTGTTTGTTCTACATTAAGTTGGCATATCATTGAGCAGATATTACTTTTTAACGTTTCAATATACTTAATAATTTATAATACTACATCGTAAACTGGCTGAATAGCCATCACCTTGGAACACTACAGCCAACACCTCCAAATTTAATCTCTTCTCCAAAAAGCCTTGTTGAATCTTTTAAATTATCAACTACATGGAGAAAGGAAGGAATGTAACCACAAATAGACTAAGGAAAGAAAGCTGCTTAACTCAGTGAGCATAAGCTCTCAGGTTGCTTGACCTTAAGCAAATGCTGTGCCTTGGTTTCTCCATCTCTGCATAAGAGCAGTACCTAATTAATTGATTGCTATAAACACCATGCAGTTATTCATAAGATGCTTTTCAGCAAACAACTTGAGGCAGATATTCCAAATGACTTCTCAGAAAATCTGTTGAAATGACCCTTAGATTCAAAGAACTATGTGCTTATGTATTCTGTTAAACCCAGATTGACCCTGTGCCTCATTTTCCCCTATAGTTAAGTGCTGAAAATATGACCATCCTACTTCACAGAAATCCAGGGAATACTAAGTCATTAACAATCACTTAGTAATTGCAAATCCTTGGGCAGAAAGTCTTGGAGAATGACTTAACATTAATACYATGGATAATTGAGGCAGAAGAGGCCCAGGGCTCACACCGTAAGAAGTTTTGGGGTTCATCATATCAAAACCAAAAAGATCTGAAGTCGGTTTCATACAGAGCCATGAGGATGAGTTACAATCCACTTTCAGGAGAAAGAGAAGGGCTTCAKACTGCTCCCTCCCAATCCCATTTCTCATGCACAGTGAGAAGTGCAGGCAGCTGGAAACAGGGGCACAGCACAGATACCTGCTTTCCACAGGAAATGCAAGAGTAAGAGGAAGTGGTGGATGGAGAAGGGATGAAGAAAGGGTGTGTTTTCAGTTTTCACCAAACTTTCAGAAGTGCCAAAGTTACTTTCCAGAAAAGGAAAATACGAGATATGTAAAGGGGCTGCTCAAATATCAGATTTAAGTTCCACAAATCATTTTAATACAGGATCAGGAATGATCAATTTGGGTTATGGAAGTGTGCAATTAGCCAGCTGCATTAAATATGGCCTTTACCTTCCTGCAATGCTTAAGTGGGGAAAAACTGAAATCAAGGCACTGGGGGTAACTTCTGATACAGAGCAGAGAAATTTGCTTTCCCTCCTGTTATTGTTATGAGGTCTGAAAGGCTGCAGAAAAAGGATTCATCATTGGAGAAGCCACAGTGGACAGTATGGAAATAAACTGGAAGCACAGTGAAAGGTTAGCAYGGCTTTTTCCCTCCAGCTGCCATTGATATGAATGAAGCCCATTCTTACACTGGCAAAGAGAATGAAAAGATGAGTTAATGTCACCCTCCCTTCTCCAAATTCTCAGATTTGATGACTAACAGGCATCAAATTTCACGAGAAAAAAAGGCCTGTTTTTTACTTAAAAGCCCCAAAAGTATACAGAGAAAGGAATTTTCAAGGTCAGAGGGTTGTTTTGACATTTAAGAAATATTAAAACAGAATTTGGCTTTTAAATTTGCAAACCAGAACTACTTCCTGACCTGAGAGACAATCTGCCAAATTTCTAGTTGACCCTAAGCTCTTCAGAGGAGGCTAGAATTATCAGATATAYTGTGCACACCACTGATTTTAAAAGGAAATTTTGATCAACCCTAAAGGAATACAGTTTCTGAACCCTTCATAAGAAGCAGTGCACAGCCCTTGTAACACTAGCTGAAGAGGCTTTCTTTAATAACCTCTTTGGTAGAGTYTTTTGCTTACTATTGGAGAATTAAATTGCTTAATATACGCTAATAAAAAAATAAGGGAAATAGAAACATTTCAGCACACAGAAACCAAAAACCTCCTTTTATTTTACACCAAGCCTTTGATCCTCCCACCAATCCTATTGCAATACAAACCAATTTCATTTAATGTTACATCTGACGAGCCAGACTTCTGTGAGATTGCAAAACTCTGCTAAATCCCTGGGCAAACTGTAAACGGGCTGAGGGGAAGGTTCACAAATTCACAAATAGCATGTACATGCAGGTGGACTGCACAAACATGGGTTGCACAGCCTTGCTGTGTCAGCTCAACAAAACTCTGCATATATAATATCAAAGGGTCACACTGGTCCTTAAGATGTGCAAGAGACTGCACTGCTCCTCCTTGCAGCCTCTTTCTCCCACAAACCGTGCTGCCCACATCCCTAGCTCTACTCGTGCTAAGTAAAATAACTAATGTCATTTTAAATTGAGGGGCTAGAATTTCTGCTTTGCCTCTCACACCWAAACAGCCAAACCAATTTTGCTGTTTCAATTAGGCAAAAGAAATCAAAATTTAATTGCTTTCCCAATACTTTCTTTTTTCAGTGACAGTCTGAAAATTTTCAGCCAGAACAGGTAACACCTTGAGATGAAGTCCTGCAAAAGCAGCTAAGCTGAAGAACAAAAGCCTGCTGGAGTGGGAGCGAAGAGGATGTTGCAAAATTTCTCTTGCTTCCTAAATGCATCCCATATTCACCCATGCTGTTTAAATTATGCCAATTCTTATATGGGCTATAATTGGAAATAATTTCTATGATTGTTTACTAGATTTGTTTCTCCTATTTCAGTCCTAGTTGAAATGTAATTGAAGTAAATCTTCTGGGGTTTTTTCCATATTTTTGTGGGTGTGTGTTTTTTTGTTTTCTTAGGTTTTTTATTTGCTTGTTTTGTTCTGTTTTGTTTTTTTGGGGGATTTGTATGTTTGGTTTTTTTTTTTCTTTTTGTAAGTTCTGTTCATAACAGTGAGCAGAACAGAGCAGAAAATTTGTCAACCTGCAACTCTGCTACATCAAACTGACCCGGGGCATTACAGGATGTAACTTCTTCTCTAAGAAAGGATTTATCTTCAACAGACTACCCAACTTGTTGACTTCTGCCTTTAGGTAGTTCTTCTCCTCTTTTCTCTATGCAGTCATCTCAACATATCATCCTCTAGCCAACAATTATTTAAAATTCATACAAAAGATGATTCAGAAAGCAACAACTGATGAGTTCTGAACAAAAGACCCATGAACCTGGCACTTCCTGGTGCATAGGATATTCACATACAAGGAGAGAAATGCATAATGACACTGCTCAGCATGGGAATTTTTTTTAGGTACAAGACTTGCAAAAGACTTAAACACTATAATGGAGARGTTTTGGATCAGATAATTATTTGTGAAGCTGAGGAAGTGATACTGCTAGCAAAATGAGAAGAGTGTCATTTCCTCCTAATGCCCGGTTAAAGGCTGGCTTAGGCTGTGATTCTGGTTTTGGCAGCAGTACAAGGACAGCTTCTTGTGAGAGTCACTGCAACACTAGACAGCTCAAAGTGGAAATGATAAAGGGAAAACAAAACTGAGGCCCTTTGTGAGCAAAATGGTCAATATACAGGGCAMACAGCCAAAACTTTTGAAAAGCTCGGAAAAGATTGATGGCACCTGCTTTTGCCACAGGAATCTGTGGAGTTAGGTGCTCCTACCTGGCTAAATTAAATTTTTTCTTCATGTAAATCCATAGTTTAGGTGCAGAGATTAAATCTTACCAAATCTAGGGCTAATACAAATATGCCTGCAAGGATTGCGACGTCCCATGATTACCATTTCTCAAGGAGTTCAGATCAACTGGGTTGAGAAAATGAAATTATGTCCTACTGAAAATATCAATACCAAATTCTTAATCTGAGGTTGCTGCTGGAAATCTGCATAATGCACARGGCAGCATTAAATCTTTGCTCCCAGAACTAGTGATTCTGCCAAGTTAAAGAAATWAAAGCCACAAAAGCCTGTTTAATTGGGAAAGTAAGACAATGACACTCTGAACATGGACAAGGAGTGGGCTTGTTAGGTTAGAAAAGCATTTCCACAAAACCTCTGCTAATATCTGAACTTCAAGAGGAATGGTATTCTGGTGAGCTGGGTCATGGTTGACACCACGAAGATGAAACTGAGGTGCAACAAAAGGTCATCAAGTGGTTTCCTCACCATCAAGAGGGAGTTTCACAGCTGGGGTTAAAGTGAAAAATTCATGTTCTCGGTCCCATTAGCAAGTGCAAGCTCATATTSCTTTTACTACAAACAGATTTCCCTTCACCATGCTGTACTTTTCTTCTTGCTGACTGCTYGATGTGGCCATCCAAAAACCCTCCTAATTTGTGTTATTTTTCACACACACCACCCTGAAAAAAAATTCAGTATGAAAGTAGAGCAGTTTCCTCCAATACAGTTCAACATCCAAACTAAGCAGCAGTAAAATCATATTTATTCAGYGACTGAGGTTTCAAACAGTAAAGTGATTGTTAGCGAGTTAGAGCTTGGACCATGCACAGAAAAAGACCCCAGAAGAGGCTGCTGGTGACAGCTCTCTCAGCTTGACAGTCCTCAAGAGCACAGAGGGAGAAGGAGGAGTGTGTGCACGCTTGAACTGGGGGTGATATTTGAATACAGTCAAGCTTCACAATCGCAGTAGCCAGAATTTGGCAGACTTTGCCTTTGGGAATGAAGTGTGGAGACAGAAGGAAGGGAGCCARGTACCTGAGCCCAGCCCAGGCATGTGAGAGAGGCTCTTCACCTGCAAGCTGGGTGTGCCTGGAGTGGGAATCAGAGGAAGAGATAAGCCAGGAGTTCCCTGATGCCAAGTGCACTCCCACACTCCTAAACTGAGCAATCCRAAGACACGGGTGCTAAATGTGGTCTTCTCTTTCTCTGCAGACTCTGGCGAACCCTCTACCTTTCTTTATGTCTTTGTTTTCCTGTTTGAATATGTGGTATTTCAATGAAATATAAATATTAATATTTGATTAGCGCTCAGCTCAAAGCTTAGTTTCTTAATGTCTAGTACAGATCTTTGAAATCCTTAAAAAAACTGTATAAATATAAATCCTTTTATTTTTATAGCATTACATTAACAACTGTACAGTGGAAGTTGATGAATTAAATAATCTCTGTCTATATTTGCTCATACCTTTGTGAAACTGTTACCTTTTCAGCTATTTCTCATCCCTTRTCTCAATCCAGAAATGTCATTTTCGGTAAAGTTTTGCAAAAACCCATTCAGCTGCTTTTGAGTCATCCAAGTATGTAAAAAATAGTTTCCAGCTGTTAAGTTTTCCATAAGCATTTTTTCCTCAAACATGCTTGTATAATTATAAAACAGCTTTGTTTTAAAACATCAAACTTGACACRTACATAGTCCTGAAAGAGAACTAGCAGCACTGACATGTTTGAAACCATTTGGTTTTGAAATAACAAGTTTTTCACCATATTCAAATATCTTTTCTTAAATATCCTTCCAGACACCAAACTACACTTTTCTAACTGTAGACAGCCGACTGACCCATTAAAAAAATGAAAAAAGAAAGGGATAAAAAAAGATGCTATTCTTGCAATCTGTGACTGAGCTGGAGGACTAGGGGACAGTTTTAATTATTGCATAATTACAATTTGGTATAGAATGGCATCAAATCAGACTGGAGGTGATTCCTCACTTAYACTCTGCCTAGACAGAAATGCACTGACCTRATACSAAGCAGTGAAGRATCAGTCATTTCTGGGTAKGTTGGAAGGGGTCACAGTAGCTCATCTGGCCCAACCTCCCTGYTCAAGCAGGGTCATCCCAGAGCACAYGRCACAGKATTGTGTYMRGKKGGKYYKGRAWWWYYYCMMYKRRGGRWWWTYCMAAAMMYKKYYKGGSMWSCYKKTYCMRKKSYKGGKYMMCYKSMMMRKWAARRARKTYCYYCYYSKKKTYMRGKKGGAWYTYCTGTGCATCAATTTCTGCCCATTGCCTCTTGTCCCATTGCTTGGCCCCACTGAGCAGAGCCCCACTGGCTCCATCCTCCTGACACTCTCCCTTCAGTCACTGAGAGACAATGATGAGATCCCCTCTCTGCCATCTCTTCTCGAGGCTGAACAGGCTCAGCTCCCTCAGCCTTTCCTGAGAGAGACGCTCCAGTCCCTTCATCATCTTTGTCATTCTCTGCTGGATCCGTTCCAGGAGCTCCACGTCCCTCTTGTTCTGAGGAGCCCAGAACTGCACACAGCACTCCAGATGTGCCTCACCAGGGCTCAGTAGAGGGGCAGGATCACCTCCTTTGACCTGCTGGCAATGCTCTTCCTAATACACCCCAGGATGCCACTGGCCTTCTTGGCCACAAGAGCACACTGCTGTTGTCATAAACCTTTATAAGATTCCCTCACAGTCATGTCTTCCCAGGGCTAAACAGGCCCAGCTTCCTCAACTTTTGCTCATAAGAGGGATGCTCCAGTACACTAATCATGTTTCGATCCCCTTTCCTTTAATCTGGAATATTTCAGATTCTGATGACTTAGTGAGGCAAGTGTTGGTTTTGAGAATATTAATGATGGCTGAAACAGCAGCTGTAGTCTGAGGGATTATTGGATTACATGGGTTTCACTCTCAGAACTATTTTTTTCTATGACAATATAAAGGCATATGCAGCTTTTGTGCCTTGCATGAACCACTGGCCTCAGCATGAACTCTTCTGTCAGGCTGGAGGAATTATTTCTAAAGATSAAAAAATAAAGTCACATGTGTAGGTTTTTATATAGTGTTCAACTGTGATGATTTGTACAGACAACAAGAGACKCCATAGCTTTTTTCTATTCAAAGTAAATAGCAGTATCTCCTGCTCCTGCATTTTATGGGACATTTCCTCCTGCTGTGCAGGTGKGAGTCCACAGAAACCACCAATGTCAGTGGCATGACACTGAATCTGAGAAGACAGCCTGACCAATCTYGAAGCAAAAGATACAACTCTGGCAAATGTGTGTGTGCATGCATACACTCTTCCTTTCCTTACACTCTTAAGTACTTCTATCAGAACACCTATAACTCAGTTGTATGCCCACCACTTGGGGAGGTTTTCTGAATGTGTTTCAAACCACATCAAACCTACAATCAATGCTGAACACATCAAATGTCACTGGAATACAGTGACAGGGAAAAAATTTCAAGCAGTTCCTCTCCTTTGCCCTGCCTTCCCTCTGTACTGTCTGCCTTGGAAAGCCACAGGGACCAGTAAGAGACCCCACTGTAAGCAAGGWGCAAAGGAAGGTTGCTCTGGGCACCTTAACTCCAAATTTCCTGAGTTTAGGGAGATTAAAATCTCTGACATCACTTCCATTAGCTACTTTTCTGTGCATACAGAATGTGCTCCAGGCAAGTGTATTGTTCCTAAAGGAAAAGATGTACTATTGGGTAAACAGGAGTCTGTGCACATTTTGGCAACCCTAACCTAACTGATTCAGTTCTAATCAATGCTACTGGATTTTGAAACCCACCAATATAACAATGAAGTGGAAAAAGCAACAGAAAAAAGTCCAGACAAACTCTAAGTTACTCTACTGTCCCTAGTTTCAGCATTGAGACAAAAGAGGAGTAAGAGTTTGCCATTTGCCAGTTAATAATCAAGGGAAGATCTGCCAGACTCATTCTTTGAGGGCTCTGTCTGTCTGGACCAGGTAGATGCTGCAATACACAAAGAGCTTTACACACAGAGAAAGAAAGAGCGTTCATGGACAATGATGCAGCGTTCTTAATTAAGATTTTCATTACTGATACATATATTAAAGTTTTTCTAATGCAAGTGCCCAAGCACTCCAATGCAYAGGTAGATGTCTCTGATTCTATCTCCAGAAACCCTTTTGCACATCATCTCAAACATTCACCAGTCAAGGCTCCAAATCAGCTCACCTGCCCTTTGCTATAACAACAATGACAAATAAAAAATGATGTTTTACTTGTCTGCCAGATGAGAACTTAGCTCTTTGCAGTCATGGGAATGAATAGGATTTGCAAGGCTGTAGTACAGGGTATTGAAACTGATTCTGATCTCACTTACACCTGTTTGATGTTGATGCAACATGAGGAGCTTCAATAGCGTGAGTGCAGCGAATGTTGAAGAAAAAGAAAATGGGAGAGGCATATAGGGTAATGGAAAATAGGATGAAACAAAACAAGAGTCTGCCAAAGGTAGTTTGTAGGAGATTCACCTGATAACTTTCCTTGATAAGATAACTGATTATCCAGACAAAGGAAATGCAGTACAATTAATTTGTCACTAGAGCATTTGATACTGTATCACAAGGGAAATTATGAGTTTATATCAAGATTTGCAGAAGGATTGTAAGGTGAGCAACTGCTTACCTAAAGCGGAGATTCAGCAGCAGGAAAAAAAGAATTATTGGGCAAAGTGCATGCTCTACTTCCACAATTGTTTAGTTAAATAAAATAGATTTTTCTATCTAATAGGATTTGGGTGGAGCAGGTAACATTTMTTTGCAAGGCCCCTCAAAGGGAGGGGGCACAAATTAGGAAAAAGCAGGGGGAACATTTAATAGCTGCAAAAGGGTCAATCAACATCAATAAATTGCTCATTAGCAAGATTGAATTGATGTGCAATGTTTCAGTGTTATTTCTATGGTTCTGTTCTTTGTGAAGTTCAGAGAAGCTACAACTCTCTCAGCAGTTTACTCATACAGTTGCATTAAATATCTRGTTCAGTTTCGTGCTTTTAAAATATTCTTATTCCCAGAACAGGATGCCCATTCATCTACAAAATCTGCTTGCTGAATGCCTTTGAATGCTGGACCCTGCCTTTCAAGAAAACGCTGCTGGAATACGATGTGGAAGAGAAATACTTGGTGAACAGAAGCACTGACAAAAMCAGTGCTTTTTCCTGAACACACTTTGTGCTTTTCTTGACCTGGTCAGGCTATGACACTTTGYGAGTTCCTTCAGTAGGAAAAACTGGGCTGCCCACTAGCAAAGTGAAGATGTTGCACTGGCACAAGCCAGGATGGAAGGTGAAGACATTGCCAYAGAAGTCACAGTAGAAGGTATCAGTGCGAGAGTAATTTGCCACAATAAATGATCTGCCAAACCATTTTCAACAAGTWAAGAAAAAACAGGGCTTTTTGACAAGCTTCCCTGAGGCATGTCTCAGTCTGGAGGTATTTCAATGACTAAAATTGTTACCTTTCCATTAAAATTCAYTGGAAGAGAAGCTGCAGTTTTGTTTTAGCCTTCTGTGGCAGAATGTAAGTATTTAACATCATGACTGGACCATGCTAAGCATGCATAGACATTCACACAAGAAATTTCCTCACAACTCGAAGACTTAAAAGATTTTTTAAATGCAAAGATTGAAAAGCAGTGTCTGAAAACCTTTTTTTCAGAGTTGGTTATATGCTGATCCCACATAGTAGTTCTCCTTCACAACCTTCAGAGCATATTGTAGAGCCATCCGCAATGTTACACATTATTTTTTGTCTTTTATGTAAAAGTGGATTTACCGCAAAAAGTAAAAAGCAATTAATCCCTTTACAGACATCCAGGATAAGTGAACACGGACAAATTTGAAATTTAAATACACACCCAGATCCAATGTTGCAACTGATTCTTACTCTGCTGATAGGATGAAGCACGAGTATTTCTAAATTGCATGCTATTTGAAGTTGGGATTTCAATTTTGTCCCTGAAAAATCAAGCTGTTTAGAGTATGCTTAAGAAGCTAAAACATTAGAAAATAGCATTCAGAAAACTGATATAGCTATTCTATTAAACTTAAAACTCAGTACCATGGAATGGTGGAGAACAAGATCTATTCAAATCCAAAAGCATTTGCTTTCAGTGGTGTGCAAAAATCTAATACTTTGGGCATGCAAACATATGAAATGAAAATATTACCTGGGGGCCTGAATTTGTGAACCATATGCAGCATGATATTATCCAAAATGATGGAAAGCTTCAGCAGTGAACAAGAACTTCAGATGAAAGAAATATTATTTYTTAATACGGTGCGATCTTTTATGTGTAAGAGTTCCCATTCCCACCTAGAGGTAAAACAGCTTCCATGAAGCATGGCCTGAAGACTAATCACATGTGTTTTGACATGTGTGCCTGTGTGAGGGCACAGAAACAAATTACATGGCAGATGATCTGCTTCTTTTTGAAGTGGGAGTGGCAGAAAGGAGAAGGAGATGGAGGAGAAACTCTTAAAAGCTCCTTTTCGATTGTGGTGTCACACACAGGACATTGAGCATGAGCACACACACCTGGTCAGGCATTCAGACCTCCCTGAGTATTTAAATATTGGTGCCAGTTTCAACAGACAAATCTAAGACGTCTTGATTAAAAGGTGACTTTTGTGAAACCTCCTGTTTCTGGATATTCTATTTTATAATAACCACTCCTCCAGCACATGTTCTTGGTACCATTTCTACCTTGAATCTGGTGTATGCATTTCATATAGGCAGATACACAACATGATGACAAAGCAGGGTGCATCAAAGAGGATTTCTGCACTGGGAGAAGGAACCACAATAAATCTCAGACAAGAGAGACATTTGGTGATACAGCTGTGGAACAGCAGTGTGCTTGCCAAAGATGGAAGACAATTTACCATAACTACAAAGGGAATATTCTGAAAAACTCTGCCACACTTTGTAGTTGTTRCCATTTTCAGAGTGGATTTTGACCTAACAAACTGATTTGTCTTAATATTTTGATGTTTGGTGTTCTACTGTAGGAATTACTGCCACTGCTTCAGGAAGGTGGTCTTCTACATCCAAAAATATTAAATTATGCCAGTGTGGGGTTTGCACATTGAACAACTCCATTTTCTCTCTATCTCCTTTTTTTTCTAGTTAAATCTAAAATACTAAGCTCCTACAACTGTCCAATTAAAGTCCCTTTTCTGTTGTCTTCTGTAACATTTCAAAGCCAGCTAACACTCAATACCTCATGTCACACTAAATAAATGAAAAGTAACTCRGAACAAAGAGATTGTTAGTATGCATAATGGCAGAAAGGTGTGACATTTTCAGCTGTCATGCTGGCCAATCTCAAATTCAATCTCATCGAGCTCCAGTGGATACACTGTAGGTATTGCAGGTGGAAAGCAGGTAGCACACTATTGTAATCCACACATCAACTTCACAGCTACGTGCAGCCTTTGTTATTTGCTAAACAATTTGAATGTCAACACTTAAACTAAGGCTTGAATGAAAAWCTGGGACCAAATTTTGTCTCCTTTTGTAAATCCAGATACATTTTGGGTTTTCTGGATATTGGGTCTATTTTTATGACCAATGTTTCAAAACAAACCCATGAACTTTATCAGATTTTTTTTAAATAATGAAGGCTTTTTTTTTTTTTTTTTCCCCCCCCGTTTTGCACATCTTGATGGCTACATCTTCAGATGAAGAATAAAGCTTAAAATTGTGGCACTTGCTTGAGAAAATACATCCCAAGGTGTACTCTCAGTTATATGGTTTGATTTCTGGAAACACATCAGAGTAGAATTTCTACTCTGCTGCCATTTTGAGGCTATTTCACCATTTCTCTCATTTGCCTCTGCCCATGCTGGTTTTTTGTTTTTTTGGTTTTTTTTTTGAACATTCAGGAGACACAGTCTTCCTTCAGGAGACACATAAATACTGGGAAAATAAAATTCCTTTCTGGTCTCAGATTGCTGTTTAGGTGACTACTCCCTTCCTAAACCTCCTTATTTTCAGAAGCAGATCAACTGATTCTTCTGGATAATTTGCATGTCTATTTATTACATTAATTATGATAATTCTTGAAAAATGCTAACTCTTGAAAGCTGTTGTAAACATAAGGCTTAGTACATGTAGACATTTTTGGCATTTTGCAAATGTTCATTTCTGATTCATGAATAAGCTTGACCTGGAGGTTATTATCCTCTTCTCAAGTAAGGGAGAGCTTCTTAAGAAACCTGAGAAAAGAAGCCTCCCTGTTCCTGATGTAGCAATCACTGCTGTTGTTCCCCATCTGCAAAACAGCACTAAGCACAGAACCAGAGRAAGGGATTCAGAGGGTGCTAATTAKTTGYTATTTCATKATAATGGCTYRGAGTGGTAACAGATAACAGTTTGGTGAACAAATACCAAAGCAGGGACATATACATAGATATCAAAGAYTATTTGAGCATCATCACATCTGATAAAGTGAATTAGTATTCTCAGAAACTGGTTACTGACAGGCTGGAATACTGCTGGGTGTCTTTTGACATACAAATCACTGACCATATGATGGATGGTTCTCATAACTATGATGAGATCAGTAAGATGCCTCCCAGCTTCCCTTAGGTCATCATTACTTGACCAAATACGTCTTTGTGAAGCTGGGGAATAAATGGCACTTTTTGAACTTTTTTCCTTCTTTTCTATTTTTCTTTTTTTTTCTTTTCTTTTCTTTTCTTTTCTTTTCTTTTCTTTTCTTTTCTTTTCTTTTCTTTTCTTTTCTTTTCTTTTCTTTTCTTTTCTTTTCTTTTCTTTTCTTTTCTTTTCTTTTCTTTTCTTTTCTTTTCTTTTCTTTTCTTTTCTCTTTTCTTTTCTTTCCTTTCTTTTCCTTTTCCTTTTCCTTTTCCTTTTCCTTTTCCTTTTCCTTTTCCTTTTCCTTTTCCTTTTCTACCAGGAACTCAAACAACATGAATTAGAATCAGCACTCAATCTGATAGGAATGATGCTGCAGCTCAGTGCAACCTGGTTACATCAGAAACCTATTTTAAAAAATGGACAGATCAGATCCCTGCAATTAGGTTAACTTAAATCCTACAACTTCCTTGTACCTCGATGACTTTGGTGCACTTCTGATTTGCACTTGCCAATGCTAACAGCAGGTAATTTTTCAGTCTTGTATGGGTTCCATCTGAACAGGTAGTGCTCTGGAAGCAAAAGAAGTGTCCTGCTGTAGCTATTTATACTYGTGTAGCTTTTCTCCTGCTGTAAAGCACCTTAGTAATGTTGATTCTGCTAAAGGCTGTTGCCATTATGACTGAAAGGCTCCAGACTGGTTGGAAGACTTCTTCCATGAAAAGAATKATTTTGACAAAGAATACGCCTGAGATTCTCAAAGTCCTGAGGACATTCAAGTGGAGCAGAGACTGTGTTCCTCTTAAGTGGGAATATAGTTTGGGGGAGAGATCTATGAAATCCTTCCAATTCCAAAWCCCCGATGCCATATAATTAGGCAGATGTTTGTGTAACATCTGGGAGGAAGATGAAGACTGAATCATCAGCRAGTTGTTGGTAGTGATATGAAAAGRGAGCCCAGCACTGGATACTGAGGCAGAGGGCAGAACAAATCAGTTATCTCTACATCAGAAAAATGCTTGACAGGTACCATTAACAGCTTCTAATGTAAAAATGCCCCATTTACACTTTTTCTGTWACCAAAAAGAACTCAGGCTACCAGTGGCCTGAAGAACCTATTTTCCAGAGAGAAAGGAGAGAGCCAGTACAGAACAAGACAAATTCTATGCACATGCCTGAAATACAGTAGGGCTCCTATGGAGCTTGCTAATTTAGGAATGGAGGAGCACCAAGAAGACCTTCTTGGCTGTGGAATAAGCCTGACTTAAAGAAGCAAGAAAGCACGTGATTCTAGTCCTACAATAGASAAACAAAGGCAAACAGATGGAAAACAACTAAGGCACGGTCACACAGCAAAGCACTGTCCACGAGGGATTTCAGCTCCAGGTTTCCACATGCTCACATATCATGAAGCCAGCTTGCTCCTTCCACCTAAACTGCCTTTCCCTGCAGAGGTAGCACAATGTCAAACTGGTGCTTTTGTGCAAATGTTGAAGGCACRTGGTGTCTGCCACAGACACAAATGGTTTTGCCACTGCTGTTTGAAGTGTTAACACAACTGGTGACAACGCCTCCCGTCCCTGAGTACCTTTAATGCTTTTTATTGATATTATGAAGTTCTGCAACTAAAGTAATAGGATTTGTCAGGGGCCGTTATAAACTGCCCCTGCTGGATAAATACATAATACATGATGGCAAAGGTCCGATGGGCCTTTAATCAATTGCCTTTCTGAGTCAAATAAATGTCACGTTAGACATGAGCCTAAGGTTGCATTCTGTGGGTGCCTCTGCTCCCCTCRTCTCGCAGGGCTGACACTGCCACAGGCAGCTATGGACATGCATAGGCTCCTACGTATTTGTGGCAAATATATCAGAGCAAAACCAGAGCAGCATGCTGTAAATTACAGATTTGGGACACCTTATAATGAAAGGCAAAGGAGAAGGGGAAGAAATATGGGGACACTATAGGCATGATAGGTCAGCTCAAATACATCTCCTTGGGAGCTGGCATTGTCACACCACCTTTTGCAGCCACTGCAGCAAATCTCATCTTTCTGCCCACAGGGAAGGGGAGAAGGCACCGTGCCATTTCTTTCTACACCGCAAAAGTAGTGGGTCAACTTTAAATGTTAAAGCCACATATTTCGGGTCTAGTATCAGGAAAAGAAAGCTCTTTCATTCTTTCAGCAAACACCTTGAAAAAAATATGAATGTCCATGTGCACTTTAGCATCCCTTTAAAGAAATTCCAGCAATCAAAACACAACTCAAACATAAATTTACAGATTTGCAGATTTAATTACTCTCCCTAATATGAAAGAGCTATTTCTCTTACCTTTTTTTTTATTATTATTATTTTTTTAATTCCAGGCAGCACTTTAACAGCCATCTACTTTTCTCTCTGAACAGATAGGAAACATGAATTTAAATTGCAATATGGAGATCTTAAGTAGCACAAAGTCCAGGTCTATTTGGATGTGAYGTTCTAAACCTAAATTTAAAAGCCCTCATTATTTTTGGCATTCACAAAATARCTTCAGCTTGGACATCCCAAAACAGTGGCTTAAAATGCTGGTGGACATTTGGAAAACTTGGTCTGTCTTTACTTAACTATAGTAAATATTATGAAGTGGTAGTGCTATATTTCTCTTTATATTTCAACAAGAAGAGTCATTGTTTCAAAAGCACTAGATTTCMCTGCCAGTATGTATGAAGGAATCCCAGAAAAATGTGAGTTTTTGTTCCAAATRCGCAAAACCATCATGTGTCAGAACCTGACAAAATTAAAACTCAAATGATAACAAACAAACACTCAAAAAGGTTCTATCCCTTATTACCCCCAAAAAGGAAAAAAACCAAAACATAAACCAGGAAAAAATTTAATTCTTCCTGTTCTGGGTCTTGAAAACAAATTATCTGGATAAACATAGTATTTTCTTCAGTTAAAAAGGTCAATGAATCAACAACCTACATAGCAGCAGCCAAATTGAAATGAACACAACCAGGTGAGAAAAGAACCCTGAGTAACACCTTCCAAATAGACTGCTAACAGATTTTGAACTTGAGCAATGTTGGATGTCAGTGAGAATACAGCATATTTCATCTRCTCAGATAAGAGATGGGCAGAGAGCAGCCAGGACTGGGTAAGGAAGGGTCCCACACCACAGGGTCAAASTTCAGCAAGGACAGGTTGCAATGCTAGTTGACCTTTTTCTGTACTTGTTTTGCCCTTGCACATTTCATTCTGATATAGAGCACAAGAGCATAATGTCCATCAGAACTCATATCTCCCCACCAAGAAAGAGAAATCTTCCATACTGTCATCCAGAAATGCACATATGAATTCCATATCAATCAATCAATCACACAATWCCACTGAACTAAAATCTGAGTCCCATAAGGTGGCACTGTATTAAAATCTTGGACTGCATTAGAATAAAAAAATCAGTTTTGAGTCCTGTGGCCATGGGAAGTAACAGAAGTCCCTGGTTGACTTTGATGAAACTTAAAGCAAATGCACAACTCACATCAATGGAAAGTATAAAATGTTATAAATACTTACACAAGAGACAAGGAAATGTTCCTTCAGAGAAAGGCCACAAACTGACTGTGAGTGATCTGAGAAGAAAGGAGAGAAAGAAAAAAATGGAATCAAATTGGTAATAAACACACTAAATGACACCAATGTAACAATATAAAACAGGGATCAAGGAGATGGTAGCAATTCCTACAGGAGAGGAAAAAAAATTCACAGACAACACAGCTCTTGCAAGTTTTAAAACTACCTGATCCCAGAACTATGTAGCTGACCAAACTGGTAATGTTTGAGGAGCCTTTCAGTCCTGGGATAATTCCAAGGCAGCAGAGACTAAATATCCTCTGGTGGCTGCTCAACAGTCTCCGTGAAATAGGCTTGTGGCTCCTATGGACAAATGCTCYTATCACAAAAACACTGCCAGATTTGAATGGCATCCTTCTTAGCAGTCATGCCAGATGATACAGGACTCTGAAACAGAACTCGTCTTCTTGATCCTGACCTTCACAGAAGAGGGGTKAGGCTTATTATTAGGGCTGAGAATGCTTACATTACAGCTGATAGCTGCACAGAAAAATTGTGTTGTCTTAGTTCCTTCTGTCAACACACTATCTCTTGGACTTGATTGATTTGTTACCCTGAGACCCCTAAGAAAAAAAATTATTTCATGAAAGTGGAATGGCTAAAGGTTTGCAAACTTTTGGTAGACTACAGGTCTACTATGGAGTATCTAAGCTTTATTGCCAACATATTTATTTCCATATTTATTTCCAAAACATATTAACCTGGGATGAAGMAATAAACAAAATTAATCAAAGCCTGATGCTCTGAATTGTAACAAGAAGACACACTCCTGTTGGACACAGAAAACAAAGGCAGATGCTCCCCAAATGTTCCAATCAGTCCTGTCTCCCTTTCCCTTTGCCAAGCTGAAAAAATTTGGGTAGTCAGGCCAGACAGTGCTCTCCAGAAGATTGTTATCAGGGGACCAGGAGAACAGTGGAAAATGACCACGGGATCCATGTGGTGCACTCCAGCACTGAGGACATGGCCCTCAACTTCTGTTTCCTGTCTAGTTACAGGGAGAGATTAGCTCTATCGTTCCTCAAAACAATAAAAAAACCCTCAGAGAAATATAAACCTGAATTCAAGGAGAGTGAAGGAAAAGAGAGGAGCTGTCACAGGAGAGAGGGAAAGCAGGCAGAAAATCTGTTCAGAGTTGTAGCTACTGTTTGTGGGAATTATGGTCCTGGTAGAGGAGAGTGTGAGAGAAAGCATGTGCTCATATCTAGTGGTTGGTTTGCARGGGAGGTGGAGAGAAAGCAGCAAAGAGCAGAGACTCTTAACAGCAAATTTCTCTCTAAAGAAGCGACTGCTCCCTCATGCAAGGAAGATTTGCATGAGACCAAAGACAGGATGGATTYTGCCCAGACTGAAAAGCTGAAATGACACAAAATGAAAGGAAGGGCAAGATCAAGCTGGCAGAGAGAAGGTCACTATCCTGCTTTCAAAAATTTATTATTCTAATGAACTGTAATAGGGAAGTTCTCCTGGTGGAGAAAAATCACCTTTCTTAAGCACGTACCCCTTATTTTCCTTTTASATTTCTCCTGATGATTTAACCATGGAAGTCCATGGACTCATCTGTAATAGATACTGAAGGACTGTTAGTGGCTGGTAGTTGGGTAGTATTTCTTTCAGAGTTTGGGCA
>NW_026623268.1:3392247-3402140 GCF_030028575.1 Malurus melanocephalus
CCCCAAACACAGAATGGAAAATTTTAGGCTGAGGTTAGAGTTTGGCTCTGTTATAAGCAGCATAAAACAAGGTCTCGTAAGGAAACGCGTCAAGCAATTTTGACAACATGCATGCCAAAGAATTCTACAAATTATGGCCTGAGATTCTGGAGATGCTGAGTAATGACTTAAAACAACCATCAAATTTGCTGCAAGAARTGAACAAGATTGTTTTGCCTAATTAAAACTGTAGGGCAATTTTAGACAGGCACAATCTACTAGAAGCTGCAAGCCAGAATCTGGCAAAATCACCGGCACTGAAACATCGTACTTTTAAAAATGATTGCAATTGGTCTGGACACTTGATTACCAGTTTTGTTCAAAAGAAAATATAGGAAAACAAAACYTTCCTTGTAAAGTACTGGAAAAAGAAGATGTATCTGAGGAAGTTATGATTCATTCCAGGTTAGATAACTGCAGAACACGTATGTGCGAGAGAAATGGGCCAAATCCTGTTCTCACTGCCCTGTGCAATCATGCTGACTTAATTGAAACAATGAGCAGAATCTGAACCATTAAAATGCTGGGGTGAAACTTTTTATCATATGGCACTGTTGGTCACCAGAGACATTTAACCTAATTACATTAGATTAATACAGTAGATTCCTTCAAGATATATTCTTATATAACAACGTAAGAAAATGAAGTCGAAGAAAGCTGACCGTTTTCCGCAGGTCTCTGTGTTATAAACAGAATTATTACCTGTCTCTATTTATGTCGTTTGTTTTCAACCAAGTATGGCTCTGTTTGGTGGAATGGACAAATGGAATCCATTGATCTTTTTCTATATTGAATTCCTAGTGTTAATTAATCATTATTACTTGGAAGATGTTATGGCCATTGGACAGAATAGCCAAGGGCTAATCTTAAATCTGTCTTTGCTTCAGTGTGATCAGATTCTGCTCTCTTTCTTCGCTACGTGAATAAATTCCATTTAAATCACAAAGACCAAGAGGCAAGCAAGGTCTGAATGTTAAGGCTATTTAGGAATCTAGTTCCTCCTAAGTTTAATGAGAATGAGGTTCCTAAACACTGAAGAATTTCTATTTATGGGGAGCTAAGATGGAGAAAACCAGTGGTAAACCACTGACATAAGTTACATTACATAAGCAGATAATAGATTTATGAGGCCAACTACAATTTTGAAAAGTGACTGAGGCATTGGTGTTGAAGTCCTTTGAAAGTCAGCAGAATTTTGGCTGTAAACCATGTTGAAATATATTACCTTTGTTAGCTTAAGCATTGCTTCCTTTCAACAAAACTAACATCTTAGGTGCCAAAGTCATTTTTGCAATTGGCATTCAGTTGCTTCTTACAATTTATTCACTAAAAGGCTTGAGTTAACCTGCTTCAAGTGTGTTCTTAGCAGTAAATTGGGACAGCGATTCCGCTCCATTTATGCCAAGTGATTTAGGATCTCTCTGATGTAATGCACTACACCAAGGTGAGCAGTGTTATTCCTTCAGCCCCAGACTGGGAAGAATCAGGCTTGAAGGACTGACAGTGAATTCAGATAATCCTAAAATGACTGCTCTTGCCTCAAAGCATTTTCACCCTTTTCTGCTACAGAACCAATGAGGGGCACATGTGTAACACACTCAGTGAATGGGATCTAAGATGCAGTCTTGTCTCTCCTCCCCTTCTGGGTGCACTACACCTTCTCAGTATCAAAACTGAAATTTAATTCCAGTGGAAGATAAAGAAAATAATTTACTATAGAATTCCTCATTTCCAAGGGGCCAAATAGAGCCAGTGCCATGCTGGGGGGAAAGAGCAGGCTCAGCTGCAATTCAGTGGAGCCCTTTAAATGATCTGWGGGGGCAAAGTGGCTGCACTGCATCTCTGACACAACAGAGACAGATTACAGCAAAATTAAATTGAGGATTTTAGTGGATATAATTGTTGTTTTTATATATTAATGAATAACAATAATACGTGATTCTAAACTGAATACCAGGTTTGACATTTAATCTGAGCACTCATACCATCCATAAATGTTCATAAACGTCACAAGACCCCTACCCTTTGATTGAATTACAATCTAGTATGCAATTTAGGAAACACGGATTAATCTACATAGATTTATATTTCTGCAGGTTACACAGTTATTTGTTGATTTATACCCTTTTCCCCTAAGTGTCCTTTCCATCAAGAATCCAGGAACATWCATGTAAATCTTTAATAGGAGAGCAGCTCAAAACCCAGTGACTAGCAGCAGATGGAAACTTGGTTCAGTGAAATCTACACTCATTATCATTTGCTTTTTGAAGTCACCTCTGCTAATGGCCAGCAAAATCTTACTCCCTGTGATATCTTCTATTACCTTCACGTTACTTGTTACTATAGCCAGCAATCACCTAACATGTTTCTTGGCAAWGCTGTGCAATTAAATCGCCTTTCAATCAGCTTGCTGAGGAATCCAGAGACGGAAACTGCTTTAATATTAGGAGTTAATTACAAGAATGCAGAGRAAAGCAGGCAAATGTTATGTCAGCACACCAGAAATATGACAACACCTCGGCCACAGATGTCACATGCAAGGTAAGCGAAAAGCAATGTGGCAATGTAGAGAAGAAAATGATCTTCAAGCTTTCCTTTTTTTTTTTTTTTTTTTTCCTGTGATCATGCTGCTGGAAGTGACCACCTCCTTTAGCAGTCAAAATTTCTGTAATTTCCGTGACCTGCACTAACAGGCTTCACTGCACAATGGTGCCTGCTTGGGGATGGATAATGACACCTACCCAAGCACTGTGTCATGGCACAGAAATGGTCCAAAAGGCCCATCAGAGAAAAAGCAGCTCAGCAGATCTTGACCCACACAGAGGCCCAGTCCTCCTCCTTTTCAAATCAAGCAAGTCTTTAAAAAGGGCTAACAGGGCACATTCCTTTTCTTCACCTCCGTGTGCCTACCAGAAGAGGAAGCTCCACAGCCCAACCCTTGTCCTCATGGACTCATTCATTCATACAAGACTGGAGAGAAGGGCTGGCTACTCCCTTTAATAAGACAGGAAAAGAACATCACCCAGATTAGCTGGTGCTTGGAAAGCGATGAACTGAGGAGATGGTTTTACAACTGGCAGCTTATTGCAGGGAGGGAGAAAGCCCATGGGAGAGAAAACACTGCAAATACAGCTTGAGAACCAGTTATATGGCCATGTGTAAACCCTTAGCCTGCAGTACTGGAGAATCAAAATAAAATGGTCTTAGGAAATGACAAGCAGTTTTTCTATGTACATTAAATTAACATATGTCTGTATACATTGGCACACATGTATGTATTTTTGTGATGTATCATGGAAGAATTAGAAAAAAAAGCTACTCAAATAGAGGCGCACATGCTCTTTCCAATGAAATAAACAGCCAAGTTGTAGTTCTGTAAAGAATGCAGTGATGAATTGAAAATAATTTTGAATTAATATTTATTGATAATATTTCCATCACTCATTTTCCAAAAATTGAGTTTTTTTTAGAAGCTATAGTCCACCAAAGATAACAGAAAAGGTAGCTGACTGTTTCCTCTCTCAAAAGACAGAATGCTTTGCAGTCTACCTTAACATACTGTAAAGGAATTATGACACAACTCAAGCTTATATTTTCTTTTACTGGTGTATTTAATGTCACTAGTGTATAATATCATTGTTAAATTTGGTCTGGAAAGTGTCGTAAAAGGAGACTTCAACTTTTTTTTTTCTGTAATTAAGCACAGTTAAAATTATAGCCTTGTCTTTTTCGAATTGAGAAATATATACTGGGAAAAGTAGACTTTAAATGTGCATTACACATGCATACACACAAAAATGTTTTTATAAAACAGAAACTTCATGTACCCACAACCAGAAAATACAAAAGAAAAGTCTTCGTGGAATAGATTTTTCAGCACATTCTGCTTGCCAGGAAGGCTGGATAATATCATGTTTTGATAAGACAAAAGAAATTAATCCGATCCAAATTTGGACTTTCATGTATATGTAAGCTAATTCAAAAGCACATCAAGCTGACTCATTCCACAGGTAACTCAGCCCAAAATAAGTCCTAACATCTGTTCTCAGTGAAAACAATGAGACAGATGAAATAAGAACAGTAATCTCTTGCATCTGCAAACCAAACTCTAATTAACATCCATTGGAGGTCTCTTGCTCCCTAAGAAGAACTTCAGTAAAGTAAAGTCTGCACAAAGCATCTCTGAGGAAAACATCTTTAAAAGCAGAGCAAGAGAGTTCTCTGGAAGCAACAGCACATGCCAGCTTCAGCAACAGTTGCTTTAAGGGGCTCACAGTGAGGGCAGAGCTAGCAAAAAATGAGGAAGAAGAAAGGTTCAGTAYATTCTTGTTTTATAATGTAAATGTAGCATTTTGAGCATGCATCTTGACTTAAAAGATGGCCTGGAACAGTACTACTTTTATCTTTCTGTAACTCTAACCACTGACTACATCTTTGAGGAATTTGTTACCACAAGTGAAACCAGGGCATTTTGTTGGCAGGTGCTTGTCCTGCTGGCACAAGGAGACTGCCCACCACCACCTCCCAGAGCCACAGCACTGCCCTGTTCCTGCCACCCACCACCACCCATGGACAAGGTCACTGCTAGGGGTCTAATTCTGGGGAACAGAATACCTGGGAAGGGGTKGCCACTGCCAAAATAACTCACAGCACCAACTTGTGACTGCCCAAGGGGCTGTGCTGTAGGCAATCTCACTGCTCTGGGGACAGCTGCTGCCTGCTGCTGGCTGAAATCTTTCCAAAACTCCTGGTGCCCTTCTCTCTCGCTGTGGGGCTGTGTGTGCTCCCATCAAGAGACTGTGAAGAAGCAAAGATGGCCCTGGAAAAGTGGTGTTTGAATCGAGACTGGGTTGTTCCCACCCAGTGTACAGCCTGTTCCCTGWTCCCTCTTGGAAAAGAGAGAAAAGAGAAGTCAGCTGTTGACCAGATGARTTGTCTTTGTGGTCCATAAGCAGTTTGGGCATTTCCATTTTATAAAATATTTTGTGTTGGTTACTCTTGGCACTTAGAACTCAGCTTTGAAATCTCAAACAGAAGAAAACAGAAAATATATCTACCTAAATATTCAGGGATATGTACCTAAARGTTCTGGCTGCTTTTCAGGATCAGACCTTAAAAATTACATCTTGGCTTTTATACCTGTAGGTGAATTTTCTGCTCTGAGGGAGTGAGGTTGAAATGGCAGCTCACAAGTTAGATCTGCTGCCTTACACCATAGCCACACCAATTCATGCTCYCCTTGTTGCAAGGTGGATAAGCAGWGAAGCATCTTCTCCCCTGCTGGGAGGTTTGCAGTCCTACTGCATGGTCCATGTTCTCCACACCCTCTCAAGTACATGTCCTGAATTCTGAAGTTCCTAAGCTGGACTGCACAGCATGAGAAAGTACAATCAAATAATACTAAATTATTTAGGCAGATGAYACTTGAATAACCAAAATGTTAAGCTGAGAAAGTAAGGTAATAGGAACTAAATGCATCTTTATTAATAATAGCAATTAACAAAGTTACTATTAATAAGGAGATAATTGCTATAAAATCTAGTGACACATACACAAATAGGTTACTAATGTGAGGAAGTGACCCTGGAAAATCAGTTTAAGTTATTGGCTGGGAGCTTTCTATTGCTAATTATTATTTTCTTTCTGGGTGTTAATGTTCCTCCATCATGATCTGATAAATCAAGTGGTGCTGTGATCACTTCTCTAAATGGTGTCTTTGGATCATACRTGGTCCCAAGAGCCATGACACTCCACTGTACGTAATTTATTTCCACACTGAGACATGCTGACTCTCCATAATATTTCCTTCATTTTAACATCTGACTAACATTCAATTTGGGACATAAGTACTCTGATATATCATTTCTCCTTGTCACTGCACAGCAGAACTAAAGGGCACTGGCTGAGTTCATGGGCACTAGAGTGCTGGAGAACAGGTTGGGCTGGAGTGGGGGACACTGCCAAGSCTGAGCTGCAAGGGGGCTGCAGGGCTGCACAGGGATATGGGGGGTCTGCATCACCCACTGCTGCTGCAAGGGTATGAGCAGAGTTCTGGCAAGCCCTGGGCTGGGGTTACACTGGACTTTAGAATTCCAGCTTGCTGTCTTTGGTGAGAGCTGCATGGTTCAGGACTTGACTATGAGGGTGTTAAATCACGAGCAAAGTGGCAGCAAGATCATTAGGGAAAAGCGTGAGCATGTTAAATCCACCACYACAATCATTCAAAGAAACTGTCAGGATGTCTTCTTGACCACCTATCCATAAAGAAATCACAACTGACTCTATGAAGACCTAMAGGAAAATCTCAACCTGACAGATAYRGTACACAAGAGCAGMAAATCCTTGAAAGATAAGAGAGCGTATGGCTTRTGCTCCATTTTTTAAAATTTRTACTGCTTCAAACATGAGCTGTGTKCTTGTGAGAGTGCACTTGGAACAAGACTAAAAGCATTGCAGAAGGATTTCACTTGCCTTWAAACCCCTGCAGACACACTGAAGTCACCAGGGTCATGCAGCTGTACCTCTGCATGCAGTGTTAAACCCTCAGCATCTACAAAGACAGATTGTATGTTTCTTCTGAGTTTTCCAGAAGGAGAACCAACTGTTCTTTCCTACACAGCCATAATCAATACCTTGGAATTTATCTTTCACCTGTTTCTTCTCACTTTATGCCTATTAAAATAAATCAAAACTACCTTATAAAGCTCCACTGAAATGGCTTCTGGGAACAATACTCTCCATTTCATATTTGGTATGTGTYGTGGTTTGAACTTGGCTGAAAAGCCAAGGCACCCATGGTGTTCCCTCCCCTTCCACACTGGAGAAGCAGAAAGGAGAGCAAAAGCCCAATTAACACTAAAATGTATGGCTTTTAGATAAGATAATATAATTGAGAGAAAGATATATACATGCTCCAGAAATAGTCAGACAGGATCAAAAAACTTAAGTTGCAAAATAGATTTATTACTAAGGACTACTAAAAAAAACTACTGCACTGGGGAGAGGAACAGAGATAGGGAAAGATTTACAAGGAGAAGAAATAAAAATGGGAATTTTAAGAAACCTGTTAGGGTTCTGGGAATCTGTTTCTCTCCCAGTCGTCCCTCCTCACTCCTCCATGCCTTTCCATGCACAAGAAGGGCAGGGATGAAAGTTTTAACATAGATCAGACTATTCATTATGGTTATTGTCCAGCACCATAGAAGACTCCTTACAGCTCCAAGTTGTGGAAGTTCTTTTCCCAAGAAACAGTCAGAGTGTAACTGGTGGCATGAGATTCTTTTTCTTTACCTCGTGGGAGAAAGGAAAACAGTCCTCCAASGCCAACTACTTCATTTTCGGTGGCCATCCTCTCAAATCTCCTGGCAGAACAYAGTTTTTTCTAAGCATCAACTCCCTTCAGATGTGGGGGGAGGAGGGGGCACCCCTTCCCCCTTTTTGTCCTCAAAGGGGTGCCCCCTCCAGTCCTCAAAGGCCAGGTTTTTTATCTTGAGTGCAGGGCCTCTTTTTTCTATATAGGTCTCCCATTGAAGAAATAGTCCTTTTGAGAACAGCTTTATTTCTCCATGTTCGAGCACCACAGCAACAGCACCTGTCTTCTTCTTACTGTGATATTGGGTCTCCATTTTTTTTTTTTTCCCTTACATTTCCTCACCCTCCTCCTCTGTCTTCCCCCAGTGCATGATACTAACAACCTAAAACTAAATGGCGGCTGTGCTCTATCTTGTTTTGAATTCTTCTTAAGTACAAGACCATTGGTCATCACAGAGGTGTAACTAGCATGTGCAATTGGCCCAGGCCTGACCAGCAGCCTGTCCATCAACCTCAGAGCCACAACGGATTGGTTCTAAAACACAGGGGCAGGGCTCCTTTTGCTGGAGAAGAAGGAGAAAGCTTCTACAACTTTGTCAAAGGAGCCATCTTTGTGGTTTCTTGGTCCCATCCCCCCACCACCAAAAAACTGGACCGAGTAAAACCAGGACAGTATGGGAACAGCATATTCTGTAGCATGCTGTTACTTCTGTGATGTGTGCCCTGAAAACTTTTCATTGCTCTTTTATATGCGGATGAATGGCTGAAATGTCAAGAATGCAGTCTCTTACCACTGAATCTGATCACGCTTATCACCAACCATGGTTTTGTTTTATAGGAACCTGTTCCTAATTCTGAGTTTTACTGCCAATATATCCAAACCACTTCCCCTCTTGAATCGTTGTTACATCAGTTTAACTTTGATATGCCTCCCTCCCTGACCCTCACCACCAAGGTGATGCTCCAGGAAGGGAATTTAAGTCAGAAAACAACGGAGTAGCTTAGATGGCATATTTTACCAACTCTTCTATCTTAACTGGAGTATCCACTGAATAATACAGCTAGAGGATGAGACAGGGTAGTCAACTGAACCAAATTATT
The DNA here is from genome assembly GCF_030028575.1 of Malurus melanocephalus. Classification (NCBI taxonomy): domain Eukaryota; kingdom Metazoa; phylum Chordata; class Aves; order Passeriformes; family Maluridae; genus Malurus; species Malurus melanocephalus. The sequence continues at coordinate 3,400,699 of NW_026623268.1, forward strand.
GCAAAATGTAATTGAAAAGAAAAGCGATATGCCCCAGTCAGGGGAGGCAATATGCCCTCAGAGGAGGCACATTGTAAGCACCCAGCACCTTCTCTAGTGGGACCCAGCTTAGAAGTGACCCTCTTGTTCCAGTCCTGAACTTACTCTCCTGAGTAAGGAGCTATCTCAGCSTGATAATTTCATTTGCTGACCCAGTCAACAAATAGAAATAATACTTATAACTGAATTTTGGAATACGCTTTGTGAAAGTCTGAATTATTTCTTGAGTTTTCCAAAGTTCCCAGCTTTCCCCAACACAGTACAGTTTATCTGTATCTACACAGCTCATGCAGGGAGCAACTAACGTGCCTTAAAGTTGTGGAGTTCAATATATATAGTCTCAGGAGCTTTATTTGTAAAAAAATCCAAACAAATCACCARCAAGCTGAACATCACCTTTTGCCTTACAGGCAYAATTGTCCTTATTCCCAATTTATGGAATGAAAAAGGGAAAGAAGAGAAAGCTAAACTGATCTTGAAGCTGATCAWTACTAAGGCAGAACTGTGAACTGAACGCACATCTTTTGATTCCCAGTTTAGAGACTGTATCACATCAAATCAGAAGAAAAATCCTCACAGAAACCTGAAAAGCCACCTGCATGCTCCTTTCTGTGAGGAAAATCCCTTTGATTGCTGAAGCCAAACCAAAGAGCAGACACAAAGATTTGACAAAGTCTCTCAGTGGTGAGACATGGTTTACACCACTGATCAGCTTTCCAGCAAAGCTAAGTGTCCATTTCCCAAAAACAAAACCAAAACCAAACAACYCCAARAACTTATTYAAACTCAGTTWACATAATTCACYGCATCCATTCGATTCAGAAAYRTAAMCCCTTCTTTAAGGGTTGGATTTGARTATGATCATTAYACCATTTTCCCAGTTACCTAAAAAACCAGCAGCTTACCATGACAAAAGGGTTTTATAGGTGAGTAAGTTTAAGAAGTAGCACAATGAATTGGCTAAGAACACGTCACTTCTATAGATGGACCCTGTCTCATAAGTGACGGCAGAGTTAAATTCAGAGTTAGTTTGGGAGACATGTAGATGGGGGAGGAGAGACATAGATCCAATGGATACTGTATTGCATGAGAGCAATGCCACCTTTATTTTGCAACCCATTATTTTCATACGAACGYGAATCACAGAGATAAAGTATGCCAATTTCTTCATAGCTGACTTGTTACAGGATATTTGAGTCTTCACTAATGACTCCTTGAGGTTGGATATTACTGTGATTAGGAGTTGGGAGGATAGAGGTCTGAGACCTTTCAAAGGAAACATTTTGTTCAGAACTGTTACAAGAAAATAAAGTCAGCATTACAGTAACTTTAACAACMCAACCAGGATAATGGTCTGTTCGTGTGGAYGGTGCTTCTGCTATTTTAAATGAGGGAGATAAAGT
>NW_026623268.1:3402351-3458485 GCF_030028575.1 Malurus melanocephalus
GGAAAAGTGCTTCAAAATTTACTTTTGGTTTGTGGCACAGATAAACGAATTAATGAATCTGAGTTGCTTCAATACCCTTGGAAGTCTACTGAGATAGATTTTGGTTTTATGCTAAAGCAGGCTGTAGGCAATGCTATTCTGCACTAACAATTATCCCAAAATGCCTGGTGGCTGTGCCCATCACTGAGGTTGGCATGAAAAGTTCTATTGGCTTTATTGAGAGTGAAATAAAGAAGAAGCTCTACACCATGTTCATTTCTAGCAAAGGCAGATAAAAAGCAATCCTTGAAGAGTAATACAGGTTTTGTGGGATCTGATTCCCCTCCAGGGCCCTATCTGCTTTAGCCACAAAATCTTAGTTTCTTTATTGCTAAAAATTGATATTAAAATAACTCATTTCCTTAAAAAGTATGCTGTGAGAGAAAGCATTTTAAAATAAAGCATTTGCCTGTATGGCAGGACCAGAACCAGCCCTGTTTGCCCAGACCCCTTTAGAACCTCCAAYAGTGCAAGGTGTCTGGCAGAGGTAWCACCAGACTGTGGTGAACCTTCWYTGGAGGAKTYTGAGTTAACCATGYACTTGAGAAAAACTAGAGAGYTTCCTTATTAAAAACACTCAACTACTTCCATTTCAGTGCAAGTAAAATGGTAAACGACACCAAGAAATGTCTCATATTTTGAGAGCTTTGTAATGCACACATATCAGCAGAACAACCCACACGCTTGCAGAGCTAAGACCATGTCTCCAGACTCATTGAATTAAAGAAAAGTTAAGGACTAGACCACAGAGAATGAGACTCACTTACTAAGATAGCAACACTGAAAATGCTGGTTTTTCCTCAAAATATGTTTTTCTGGGGACAGGTCAGCGATAAGACATAACTTGGAACCTGAGAGGTGATCACTGTTTCCTAGTTCCAAAGAAGGGAAAACCATGTGAGCAAACAATCTCCCCCATGTGCACCACATGAAAGTGATCGCTGGGAAGGGTTTAATGGAATCAGCTTGTCAAAACAATGAAGCTGAAAAAGCTTTTACAGATTATGTCCATGACAAAAACTTTAGCATAATGTATATAGTACAGAGTGGTTTTTGTCAYGGCAAAAAGGAAAGGAATATCATTAATTTAGAGACTAAGTGTAAGGTTCTGCTGAAAATCTCCATGGGATAAATTGCAGAAATACAGCCTTGACCAGACAAATGGAGCCAGGCAAGTCCCAGTTCTTGTCAGAAGTTATCGAAAGTGCCATTGAGTTTTTAAAGTCTGTCATCTCCGGTAGATGATAAGAAAAGGGTTGGGCTGTTTTCTTCAGATCTACAAGCATCCGGCTACAGTCTTGCTGGGGCATATACATGATTGGAATCGAAAATGAGCTCTTTTAAAAGTGCTTCTTAAAGGGACCCTATTCATACACAGTACTTTCTCCCCAAATCTTTTATGGGAAAAAAGCTCATTACGGTCACACAGACAAATGCTGTATAATCTTTCACCCTGTCCACTAGCAACGTGTTCAATCCAATTTACGGCACTTCCCGCTATTCTACTTCTGGACTCCCCACACAGCTCTCCTAAATGCATACCCATCCTGACCCACTGCTCCCCACCTGCTGCTCTTTCAATTTCAGGCTTCCCTGGAGCACTGACTGCCATTCATGCCTAATAGCAAGGTGGAGCAACTTGATTATACAACTCTGAAAAGTGAAATTTCTGAGCCTTTTTTAGACACAGAAACTCCATAATTAAGATACATATTACTGTATGTTGGAATGCTCTGAGATAGAGATGAGAATGGCCTTCACTTCAGGAAATGTCATTCTGTACCCACGACAATATATATTCATCTGAAAAACAAAACTTTCTGATTCAAGTTTCTTTAAACTCCTTCACAGCTTGCTTTCTCTTTGCATCCACGTCAGCACTAAGGGAAGTAAGGGCTGGCAATTAGTGGGGAGAAATTTTCAAGGAATCATTCACCTGGCAAATTCATAGTCTTATCTGCCTTTGGAAAGTCCACCAGTAGATTGCAATTTTTTCCAGCAAAGYCTATTTTTTATTAATCTACCTTGGGTAATGCTATTCACTAAGCWYATACAATCTGCTCYGAGTACTTGACATTTGGAGCAGGGGTACRTAGGWGGCATYGAGCAGTGCAAGAGACCACAWCACACAATTGATGYACAGCATTATTTCTGCATCCTGACWGCATTAATGTTAAACCTTGAATCTTCAAACCATGTACTCAAGCCTATGCTTAACTTCAAATRTGTGAATACAATGGGATTCAAGCATTTAATTAAAATTCAACCTTCACTTCAGGATCCATTCARCAGGAATGGACTTATGCGCTGGTTTAAATGATCTGCTTTGTAAAGAYAATTCATTGAGCTGAAGTAAGAATTGGGAAGAAGAAATGAAGATATCATTGTGATTTGGCTAAATTCAGGATTAGAGGGGGAAAAATGCTACTATGAAATKATAAAAGATGGTGACTTCTTTTAGAAGACAAAAAGCACTTTTGATGCAATTCTAGATTTATTGATACTCTAGAGCTTCCTGGCTATGGATTCAGTTTGATGTTCTCTCACTATTTTTCCTTAAGCTAGTCATATGTCCATGTCCATCACCACTTGGAGAAGCTCAAGCCAGCTCCTGGACTGGTTCCTTTACCTGCACAAGGGAGGTGAGAAGCGTGTGCAAAAAGCCATCTCTCACAGCACTTACCACTTACAGGATGAGCACATAAGTGAGCTGATAGATCCCCACCTGAAAGTGTATGAACACGTGATTTTTCAWGCCTGCCTGCTTGAATGTTTGTGCAAAGCAAACACACAAAGGGTGTGATTGCAGCCAGAGCAAACTCATTTGGAAAAGCAAGCGAATACTCCTGTACTTTTTGTCTGTGCGTGCATTAATGTCCACATGGTTGTTCTTTTATTAGGTAAAAGTGGCCTGTCTTGGTTGACACTACGAACCAGCACATCAGCTTCATCCCAAGGAAATATGCACATTCTGCCAGATTCCCTCATCTGTCAATATGCTCATGCACAGGGTAGGAGAAGGGGTGAATCAGGACTGAGCAGGACCAACAATAGGGCTTGCATCAAAGGTAGCATTTCCCCGTCGCTCTGAAATGCACACATTTTACAAGCCTTTCTCCCTGAAGGAATTAGGATTAGACTTCAAAGCTGCAGAACAAAACAGAGTCATACAGGCACACAATTATTGGACTAAGTCCATGGACAATGATACCAAGGGGTTTAACGTTCATGAGATCTTTTCAGGCTATTGTAGAATCCTTTCTGTTCTGAGAGTTCTCCCGCCAGAGAAAGCCTCCAAGCCCTCTGGTAGCTGCTGTATTCGCTGGCACGACAGCACCACACATCCCCAACCTCACCGGTGGTTTCGTATTCCCACTAGAAAGATTCAGTGYACATCTTTCATGTTTCTTAATAAAGGAAAGGATTACAAGGTACTAAGACTATCAGATTTAACCCCACCAGTTCCTCTTTCACCCCAATTGTCTTCTTCCAAGCTACTCATTACATCAACTCTAAATTAATTTATCTTAGGTAAACAGCACAGAAATATTATAAACAGAATCAACTCCTCTTCAACTTGCAACACCTTTTTTTTTTCTTTTACATTCCTTACAAATAGAAGTGGAAAAAAAATAATATATGTACACAACAGCAAATGTTCTCTCACTATTTTTCTTTTTTTCTGTTTTTTTAAACTGTTTTTATCTTATATAAACAGTAGTGATGGAACTATAAACACCATTATTCCACCTCCATGTTAATACTCTTATTATCTTGCATAAACAGAAGTGAACGAATATGTACATGACACCAATCAATCCTTAGGAAAAAAAAAAAAGGAGAGAGAAGTTTTTATCTTTTATAAACAGCGGAGGAAGAACTTAATGAATTCAAAATGTAGTTTTCCTGTTTATATTATTATGATCCGAAAGTAGAAACCAAATGATGTATATTCAACATCGTGCAAGCAGTCAGTTATAAAACACTTTCTGCTGACTTCAAGAGTAAACGCAGCACCAGTGAAATCTGCAGGTCCGAGACATTTGAAATCTGTTGGTCTGGCTTGAGCCACAGAGCTGGGAATGCKCTGTCTTCTCCTATGATACTTTCCCAAAGTTCTTCAGCCCCTTCCTTGAAGGGCCACCCAAGATAAAATGGGACAGCTCAATCTCTGTGATGAACCCTTAAGTGCTTGGTCTTTCTGGTGAGATTGCCAGATATAGRGAGGTAATTAATACAGATGGGTTTTGTGTAATGTGGACACCTGCCACTAGAAACTGGGCTCAAACCCCTAAGTCATTTCACAGAGACCACCAACAGCTGTTCGACAGTAATGACTTTGGGGCATGATTGACCTAGGTCAGATTTAAACATGTAACTTCAAGCTGATAGGCTCCATATGTCAGTACTAATCCCCATAACCACCCACGCCTTCTGCTTTCTTATTTTTGTGTGTGCTTTTTTCTGGCTGATCTTCTAAAGCCCATCCCCGAGCCTGAAAGATTCTTCCCTCTACCTCATACATCAGCCTTAACCAGGATGAAGTGCAGTTGCAAGTTTTTCCCCTTTACTGCAGTTTTTTTTATGGTGGATCCTCTCTTCCTTTGCTTTAGCCATGCAGAATCCATCCCTTTCTCATTTAAAATTGTCAGCAATGGCAGCTGGGTTTCCCACAAAGGATGAGTAGGGGAGATGTTTTTTTCCAGGGCCTGTTCATTTTCAAAATAGGGGCTGCTCTTCGGGCTGACCATGATCTCTGCTGCTATCCTTTGCAAAAGCAATATGCATTTTGATTCAGCCAGTCAGGGCATGAACACAAACTGGGGTCACCAACACAGCTGGGTGCAACTGGCAGACCATGTGATCAGCCAAAACCATTTATTCCGAGGTTCTAAGACTGAACACAACTTTAACTTGTGTCCTGCTTTTCCACCCCTAACAAAGGTGGGATCTGTGCACACTGAGAGAAGTTCACTCGAAAAATAAGGACACAATTCCTTTGAACAGATTTTAACAGGATGCATGGTCTGAATCACCTTCTACAGGGCAAAAATCTTCTCTGTCAGTTACTGTCTGTACTAAGAAGATCCTGAAGGAAAAGTGCTGTAAGAAAATAAAGGAAATACAGGAAATTTGGGCCAATCAGGGAATGCAGATCCCCCCTGTTCTAGGAACTAGAAGAAAGAGTTTTGCTTGGCAGCAATCTGTTTGCTGCACCTCAGACTGTGAAAAAAATTCCTTAAAATGATAATTGCTCAGATAATCATGATTCATTGATCATGAATATAGAAACAGTATTGTCCTGCCTTGTTTCCCTCCATTCTTTTCYTTGTATTCCACTTGTTTTCGATATTTGTAAATACTCTGAGACCCAGTTAGTGACCCTTCTGCTTGTTATTAGAGAAGATCCCTGAGATCCACATATGAGGTCAGGAGGACTTGGGTCTGAATTTTCCCTCCTTACGGGGATGTTAAGTCTACATTTTGCAGCCTCTATCTAAAAAGGCTTTTTCAAACACCAAATTAAACACACAGGGAGAAGTAAGGCCTTTCAGAGGAGGGTAGCCAGAAATAGAAGAAAAAAAAAACATATTTCACCATTTGTTTTGAAAACACCAAAAATGATTAAAACACATTATAAATGAAACCAAACTAAGAAAAAAAAATATCTTACCATATGAACAAATTCCCTGCCAAGTTCCATTTTTAAATCAAAGCCATTTTAGGCTCATATGTCGAAGAAGAGAGTCTTAAACTAACAAACTTATGTAATGGATTTTAAAAATCTGCACAGACGTGCTTAACTGAAATTGCCAAATCTGTTCGGACTACAYGAGGAGAGAGGAGGAGGAAAGGGGAAGGACGTAAAAAGGTTTGGGATTCATCTGTGCAACTGCCCCCAAGTTGAGACTCCCTTTGAAGTTGGTTCCAGCTTTGGAGCCAAAAAAGATGACTCACTCCAATTCAGTTGCTCCCCCTGCCCCCTTTCAGGAGACCTCAAAATCCAGGACAAATACAAACAGGCCTCCTTACTCATAGTAAAAATTATAAACTTACATGTGGATAGCAAAGGAAGAAAAAAGGTTAAGARGCGAGTGAGTGAGAAGTAAAACACAAATCTACAAAGACTCTTGAATAAGAAGTAACAAAGGTTAGGGAGCTTTTGGGGTTGGCAGAAAAATGTACACTCTAAACCAGGACAGAGATKAATTGAGTGGCAAACAAAACACTGCTAAATAGCATGAACAGAAAAATGTGAATAACGATTAAATACTTGTATGTCTAACCCATCTTTAGGATAGTTCTTTTTACCTAAGAAATACTAAGTTTTGCTTTAATGAAGAAGTTATCATTGCCTTCTTCTAGGCAAGTATAAACAAATATAAATGGTAAGAAAAAGGATTACTCAACCTGTTGTGTAGCAACTGGAAAAGCAAAACCAGAGGTCTCACCCTGTCAAGCAAGGACTCCCTGTTTCAAGCTCTGGAAAGAGTTTTCCCCCTGAAAACGATCCTGATCTTCCAACCCCATGTAACAACAGTTACACAACTTCTATGACCTTCCCTCTGTAAAGAATCGAGATGTGAGACCTGCATTGTACCTATCCCTTTGAAATTCTCCAAAGGCCAAGCAGAACACCCTCTGACCTACTCAGAGGTGCACCTGCTTCTCTCTTCATGCCAAATTTTGGGTGGCCAGGAAGGCCTGCTTACCCTGTCTTGGACTGCCCAAGAGACCTTCCAAGTTTTCCTAAGAGTCATTTGCATTCCTTCCTCTGACATTTCTCAAGGTCAACTACTATCAGGCCTCTTTCTTTCCCCTTCAACAGATCCCCCAACCAAGTTTTGTTCCTTTAGGATTTCAGCATTAGCAATAACAACAAAATTCCATCTGCACTGGATGACTGCATAACCTTGTTTCCCTGGCACCTTTCTGTGCTCACTTTCCGGTGTTCAGACAAGATTGTGTCTGGATCCAGGTTTAAAAAGCCCTTCAAAGCCCACAGCTCATGAGGAGGTTCAGGGGCAGTGTCCTGATTCAAGCCTCTCTCTGTACTAATCTGACAAGAATGCTGCAAAGACCAAAGGGTAAAGAGTTATAACTGCTTAGTATCATAATCATAGGAGAGCAAAGGGGGCTCTGCTGCTTTTTAAAAATTAAAAATGTGTTCAAGTTCAAGAATGCTTCTCTGTTAAATTTACACAGAGAAATAATCTCAGCTCATAATGATGAACAATGACTTAACAGGAAAAATAAATCACAGCTAGAAGGCAAGTCCCAGGATTGTGCAGTCACTAGAAGATATAAAATATATGAAAAGTTACAATAGGGCCACAATAAAATATCTACATTGGTGGCCTAAATCAGTCCCTCTGTTAACTCCTGTACAACCCAGACATCTGCAGATGTTTCTTCCAGTCACACTTCTGCAACCACAAGGCCTAAGAAACTCACTCTCAGTGATCCATTCTCTATTCCACYRCCTTCCRTGAAGAGCAYGGGTGTAACCCAGRGAGAATTCACCTGACTGGGACCAGGGAGCTCAGAAATCACCTCAGGAATGTCTCCTTACAATTGGATTTGCAGATTGCACATGCAGCGCTCTTCTTTGAATTCCTTGTTTGGATTAAGGTCCCTYCATGCGAGGCACTGAAGATCCAAGTTCCAGGGAGCTTCCAACAGCACCAAACCACTGCCTTGTGCTGCCAAGCTCATGAAAAGGGCATGGTGTTTTAGGTCTCATTTCCCCAAAAGAAGARGCTGGATCAACAATTTCTTGGAAGGTCCCAACCATAAGTGGCCATCAGCTCAAACTGAGGAAGGTCTTATTTGATCTTAAGTATTCCTTTGTGCCCATGGCTTTAACCTAGGAATTACCAAGTGATACTGAGGTTGGACTTGATGATTTTGGAGGTCTTTTCCAGCCTTAATGATCCTGTGATATGCCTTCATCACCATCCCCAAAGGGAGYTGTTGTACCAGTTGAGTCTGGCCACTGATCCTGACCAAACCTTTAAAACAGACTGGGAATCCCTAGGGAAAATGGCAATGAAACAAAATAGCCATGCTAAATCAACTCATTCTCATGGAACAGGAAACACTTGCCTTGGTATGCTGTTATTTACTTCCCTAACCTATAAACACTGTGCATCAGATCAAGCCCCTGTGGAAATCTGAGATATATATATATATATACACATATATATATATACATATATATATATATACAGCAAAATATCAGCAAGACTAGAGACTGAAATATGCCTTCATTTACATTTCCACTTGTAAAGCTGCACAAAACCTTTTATGCTGTGTAGGTAGAGGATGACTTTAGTTTATAAGAACTAAGATGACTGATTCTAGAAGGTCCTAATGTTCTTGACTTTTACCAGCTTGCAAGAAAGTTGTCAATGCTCAGCACCTTATCATAATGATATGGAAAGAGTCATGTCTATTCTGATTTTTGAAATTTGAAATTCTAGTTTAAAAAAATAAAAGAAATTGACACTTTTGTTTAATAAATTAAATAGTAAGAACAAATCAAAAGTACAATGCCCCCAGCTTCAGTTTACCTTTTCTGCATGCGTAGAAGTGTCTTTCTGGGTGGAAGACCAAAGCTGTGCTAGGAAAATGAGTAATTTCCAACTGAGGCAATGTAAAAATAAAAAAAAAAAAATAATTTGATCAAGGGAGTGATATCTTTTCCTTTCTCATATCAGTATTTGCTGCCAGCTACAGGAAAGCTGTGACTCAAATCTGTAAATGCTTCTGAAAACATGATGGCTTTCAATAGAATATGCAAATACTTACTTACAATCACCTCTTTAAGTAGGAGTAGAGGAGGAAGCATGGTCTAGGGGCTATGAGGCTTTGCAGAATCATCACAGAATTCCTCCAGCCCCGTGGTGAATTGCTCTTCAGAGCAGTTAACCTACCACAGGTAGCAGCCCCAAGGGCTTGATAGGTCAGTGATGAGAAACAGCGGAAAGAGAGAGGATTTTTTATGCCCTCCATCCTATCAAGAACCTGCCGAACCCCAAACTCCTCACATTCCTGCACCCCAGAGAAAAGAGATTACGCAAGACCTGTTTAGAACAAACCCTAAGAAACAAGAACACCTGAGCAGTATCCTCTGAAATCAGGGTGACTCATAGTGAATCCAAGGGCAAGTAAGTTTGTGTGAACACTTCAGCTAGAGGAAAACTTTGTTTTCCACAGGGCTAAAAAAGCACGAAAAAGTATAACAGGAGACAATTAAAATGCATTGCCACACTGGAGCGATGCTGTGTTCTTTTAATGGGCCCATTCCTTCAACAGATGTTGGAGCAGTGGGCTGCAGCCTGCTCTAGCTGAACCCACTGAAAATGGACATGTGCATTGTTCAGTTTTGGAAAGTGCTCTGTGGCCTTTTAGAGTTRTGGGATAAATACAAGCCATACCTGATCCCAACTCCCAGGAATAATTAAGTGCCAGTGCCAACATCTTTTCCAATTCTGGTTTACAGCTCTTKTCAGTATAAATACAACTGTCCTTTTCTGCCACGGGGAAGGGTGAAACTGCCTTACAAAAAAATGCAAACCAGCCTGATCTTTTACCCAGAACACTGGTGAGTAACTAATCCTTTAACCATGCCAGTTTGGGAGGGAACAACAAAGGACACGGGCATTTTCTTCAGGGAAGTGTTGCATATTTGGACTCTGAATCTTCCTCAGACTTTAAAAATGCTGATGGAATTTCTGAGCTCTTTATTACTAAATACATACAAGGAGYTTTTGAAAATACTTTGTTTAGGCAAACAATGCACTTTGCTAGGTCTGTGACAYTAAGTAACAAAAATATCCTGTTCAACACAGTTCTTATAACTTATAGTCCAGTTTTGAAAATATAAATACTCAGAGGAATTCCTACCATTCTGGATACTTCACTTAACTGAACTTCCTAAATTCAAGCCATGAGTRCTCAGACAAAGGTGAAATAGGCAGAAAACAGATGAAGAGTCTGGAGCTACGTTCAGAAGAGCTGATCCCATCAGCTTTGCCTTGGATTTCAAGAGGGCAGCATTAAATTTGGGATTTCATTCTCTGCTTTGATACTCACTCCACTGTAAAATTTAGCCACTTTTGCCTCAGTTTTCCCTTGGCACCAGGGAATAAATTCACTTGTAAAATAAACTGGTTTAAAATGGCAATATGTAACTGTCAGAAGAAAAATACCTGGATCCCTACAACACAGCTCAAAGAGGGGAGAAGACTGAAGTTCCATTAGCTCTAAGACAGTCAATATCTGAGATACTGAGAGCCTTAGCATAAAGGTTGTGCCTCCAGTGACCTTTCTTGCAACTTCTCTTCATATTTCTGAGAACCAGGAATCCTTTGGAAAAGGAAAGCCAGATCAATATAGAAAAGAAGGGCTCTGAAGGGAGCTTAAAGAAATCTTGTTTGCTGCAGCTCTCCCGCTGACCATTGAAGCTGAAATGTTTGCAGCCAAACCTTTAAAAATACTTATAATTGTGGATCTCYTCAGGGTTTTTTGTCCTTTTTACATCTAATAGCAAGACAGATATACTGCATTAGGTACAGAACACCAGATCAGCATTCTTGCTGAGCAGATGGAGCACAGATGGAGGATGCACCTGACCTCAATGCTAGAGCAAAAAGAATTGGTATGACTTAGAATCAGTCCTAGGCATTGCSATGTCAAATGTTGCTGCCACCCAGCTCTCTAAGCACCACTGCTATAATGCTGCCTGAAATGCTCATGAAGCAGATTTTGATGTGTCATGGCTCACAGTTCAAGGTAATAAAACAAATCATAAGTGGTGATGGTTTTCTTGAAAATGTTTGGTAATAAACGGATACAGTTCAGGGGTTGTTGCTTCAAAAAAATGTCAGATGTTTGTAGAGTTGGGATAGAGTTTGGGCAGCTTGGGCAGGTGAGTTTGCTCRCCACAACAGTGCAAGCTGTCTGCACTCACGAGTCAAAATATTCCTGGCTTTTCTGCCCACCTGAAGTGAATCTCTCCCCTTTGGACCCCATTGCCGTGGCAGAAACTGTACAGCCAAAGAAATCTGGGCTTTCTCACCCCTCTTCCCCCTCCCCCTTCCTCCCCAGCAAATGGCTCCAGACTCTGGGCTCATTCTCTTCACCTTTTTTGGTCCKTGTATAGTCCACACCTCTCCATTGTTGCAACAATTATCTTTAAAGTACCCTTTATATATTAGAGAGGGGCACATACAGGTGGGAAATGGTGGCACAGAAAAACAAAGGCTGAGGTTTGCAGTAGTATTTTGATTCCTATTTCCTGGGAATTCAAACCAACTTTATCATCCACTTCATCAGCTTAGAAGAGTGGAAGCCAATTACCTGAATATCATGCAAAACACTAACAAGTATTTGGCCAGTGATAGGTTCAGATTATGCAGGCATTTTTCATTGGAATAAACAGGCTATAAAGGACACGACCCAACTTGAGATAAATGGAAATTATTCTGTATCCTAAACCAAAACAAAAATCAATGAACTTGAAGCTTCAAGTGACGCTTGGACCCCAATCTGCTTATTCTGAAGAGCAAGCACAGGCCTCAGTGTCATTTCCACTATCACTTTCTTGTTTTCCTCTCTCTGTACCACATACCATATGACGGAACATATCATGAAACTGAGTATCATCTGGGTGCATACAACTAGGACGGCTTGAGATTTTTCCAATAGAACATATGGCCATTGGAAGATGCCGATTTATCAAAAGTGAAGCACTGAAAATACAACAATTTCAATGAAATTTTGTTTAGGAGGAAAAAAAGTGAATGATCTGCTRCAATAAAGTCAATATAGCATCTCAATATCGCACCTTATAGAGGGTTTTTTAATTCACATGGAATTGCACAATAGAAATGAAAAATAAAAGTAGAAGTCAGAACAAATGCAGGAAGTTTTTAATGGACAATCAATTAATTTTTTGGAGCAAAACCAGGGGCACTTATGCCAGCAAAGGAAGAAAACAACACCAACCCTCCCTCCCCCTGAAACCAACCCACAGAATCCTACAGTGCTCTGAAAACCTGAAAATGAATTCTCTCTGYTCACATCTCGTTCTGTGCACATGCTAAAAGAAATAAAAATCACTTCAGCTTTGTTATGCAAATGAGAGTGGGATACTTGGAGATAGGTCTGTATTTCCTAAAAGCCACGGAGCTGCAATGTTTCAGGACCATCCTGGGAGGGGCAAGAAGAGGAAATAATGGGGAGGAAACACTGTGGCTTACAGGAGCTCCTGCCTAAATGCTACATACATAAACTTAATCACTATCAGTGAAGTTTACTGAAGTCCAAGGGCTACAGTGGTTTCTGCAGGGGCATCAGCGCATCTGTGGTTTGGGATGACAAGGTCCCTTGCAGAAGGTGGTAAATGGGCTGAGGGTACACAGTCCCTCTGACTTTTTGCCTGATTGGGTGTGCAGAAGAGTTTTGGGTGAAGCACACMACCAGAGGATGAGACTGTGCCTCCTGATGCTGATTTCAGCACGGCCCAGGCTGTGAAGTGCTGCTGTGGGTCTGTGTTTCCTGCAGCTCCATGCAGAGTTAGCACAAGGATCCAGGCAGGATTTATGCCTGGAAGCACGGCAGACCCCACACAGCAATATAACCTGAGAGTAAACTCTCCTAAGTCTCAAATCTCCATCCTGATAATGTGCTGAGMCTCCAGCCCCGCATTTGTCTCAGCAGTATGGCTCTCGGAGAAGAAACATTGCGTTCTGCTCCAACTCCATGGGGGGCAGAACCACCATTCCCACAGCAATCAGAAAATGAGAGACATACGAGGACATAGTTCAGGCATGAGAAAACCTTACCCTAATTGCTGATTACTAAAGTACCATAATGTGCTGKAGAAGAAAGGATTCCTCAGAACATCAGGACAGGACATTAGCAGATTAATATTAATCTCTAGAGTTCCAGATTCATTTCCTGTCCATGCTAATGTCCTTTTSATTACTGCAGAAAACAATCACACAAAAAAGTTCAATTACAAACATGAGAAGAGACTTAAAATATTAACATTTTTGAAGCTTTCAACCAAATATGTATAATTAAATGAAAACCTAGGCTAATGCGATGTTAAAGTTGAGATTTTAATTGTGCAAAGGTCATGGTGTTTAGCATCAAAGTTAATCAGTACATCTAATCATACTGGGCCAAATTCTTCTCTCAGTCATATTGGCATGAACTTAGGATATCTTTACTTTAGTAAGCAGGATTGTTACATCGTCATGCTACATCAGTGTGCATAAATGCTAGAACTTCCTCACGATGTATGCAACACACAAAGCCCTACATGTGTACTAAAGGGCACACTGTAGAGATGAGACAAAGCATAGTTGAATTTAATTACATTGTCTATGCAGAAGTTCAATGAAAACAAAGAAGAAAAAAAGCACTGCCTTTTCAACTGCACGAGACTTTATCACTTGTCAAATTACTGCACATTGTCCAGGACAGCATGATGAAAAATTGTATCCTGTGCCTGCAAGACAGCAGAAGTATATTCACTGTACTGTTGCACAAGCAATATCTRAATCTTCACACTGGGTTAGCATCATTGCACAACTAAAGATCTATATTCACAAAATGGCCTCATTTTGTCTGTCTAACCTTGCACTGCGCAGTCAGACTTGCAGATGCAGTGCCAGCTATCCACCAGAACCACACGRGATTGAGCTGTTGTTTTCCTGCAGAGAACAATGTGCTGAACTCCAAAAGCTTTTGCACCCATAAACAGTCGTGTTTGTGAGCTCAGTGCAGCAAACAAGTGTGCTTGCCTGCAAAATTGTATGTGAGCAAACCTTGCTTGAAGCCCGTCTAAAAATCYGGTATAAAATGTCCTCGTTCTCTTTTAAAAGACAACATAATTTAAAACAGGAGAAAACAGAATAATAATGTACTTTATTGGAATAAGTAGGTCATCAAAAAATAAATGCGCCTACGTTTATTGGAACGTCTAGTCCTCATAAATGGCTTAATGGATTTTTTTCAACCTAACTGAAACATTATTCACCTCTGAGCTTAGAACAAGCTTGAGAAATTTCAGCCAAAAAGGTAATTGTTGCAGAAAGTTATAAACCACCAAAGATAGCGGGCTTGCAATAAAAGTGYTGTCTCAACCATAACTACAATAAATACAACTAATGAATAAATGTGGTCTGGCAAGAACAAATAAAATATGAAAAGCCTAATGTGGCCTGCACAAAATGCAGGAAGGTAATTGAGTGAGTAAATGCCAAATGAAGGATGATCCTGTCTTCTGAAGAATTCATCTCAGTGCAAGATTCAGTGAAGGACCTCAGGACCTGCAAGCAAGACAGCTACATTTTGGAGTGAAGGAAAACCTCTCCTTGTTTATTAACAGCAGTTGTCTCCAAAGCCTGCAAGCAATAATGATGCATCAAAGATCACACAGGAATCAGAGCTCCCTGCACTGGTTATGTCTAGCTGAAACACTGACAAGACCCTGTCTTCCTTCTTTTCCACAGCTTCATGTGCTCAGACAGTACCAATCTACAGAAACAGAGTGTAGATTGGTCTTTCCAGGGGCAGCTCTTTCTGTGGCAACCCCATAACTTAATTCTGGTCTTAGTGGGTATCTGCAGTACAATTATTTGTTCTCATCACATCCTCATGCTCTAGAACTGCACAGACAGGCAGACCCAGGCACTGCTTTCCAACAACTTTAGCATTTATGACACAGTCACAAGTCCCTGTTCATACATGTGCACATGCAGTCTCAAAAATCCCATACAAAAGGTACCATTGTTTTAAATTGGATTCAAACTTCCACTGTAAATAATCAAAAGGTGTGYATACCCTAGTGCCATCTTGACACCACCAAAATTTTCCCTTACCAATCCTTCTTGAAAAATGTAGTGTAGAAATCYTGGGAGAAAAGCTAATCTTACAACACTTGGATTAAGAGATGTAGACATAAAATCACAAGAGAAGCTTCAATATGACCATTGATTCTGCCTTGAAATCCAGCCACATCCATAGTTTTAGCATGACCTTTGTGGTTCAGCTGTGGAATGAGATACTTCAATTAAAACGTCGTTCTCCACGTCCTAAGGCGTCATTTGAGGAAGATTTGGCAACTGAGAGATGTGTTGTTTATTCCTCAACTGCCTGAATGTTATAAACTTCTCCACCAAAATAAACTAACAAAATCAAGCAAATTCCCAACTRTGATAAACTATAACAAGTTGCTCAGCTTGTGAAATTGTAAGTGAAAAGGAATCAGAACTCCATTTCACAGCTAACAGTTTTAACTTCCAGGTAGAGAAATCAAGGGAGAATTTGGATGAGGAAAAGAGGGCAGAGCCCCTGTATCATCTCAACCTTTACAAGAAAGATGCTGTTAAGGATGCTGAACCACCATTTCTTTAGACAGTTAAGATGAACTTCCTATATTGCAGAAAAAGGAAAGAAAGTATGTAACAATATAACCCACAATTACCTTAATGAGTGTTGCACTAGCAAGGAGTGTCACAGTTATGTAAACATTAAAGTTTTAGTTCAGTCAAGGTCTTCATCAAATCCTACAAGTAAGCAGTCTTTTGCAGGTGTTTTATTAGCTAAAATCCCATAGATTGTCTCATTTTGTTATTCACTGTGTCATACACTTTTTATAGACCACAACCTTCATCTCCCTTTGAAAAATTTGCACTAGCAGTTGTCAGGGAACTAAACGAACGCCATCAAACAAAGTCCAGGAAGAAACGTAATTCAATGTTTGTGTTGTAACTGCACTTTTTCAATTAAAAGGTTCCCAAAACCTATTTCCAGCTACTTTTAGGAGTTCTGAATCACCATTAATCTGATTTAAGGCACAGTAAACTTGGTGGGAATTTCTCTATCAATTCAACAATTTTTTTATGTGGTCCTTCTGGAAAGTATCAGTAAATAAAAAAAGATGAAATAATGGTATATTATTTAATCTTTTAACTATTTCTTACACCACGCCACCTAAAGAACTTTCAAAACACTTTCCAAATTATGAAAACTCCCAAATTCTTGCAAAATGGCAAGTGTKTTAAATTCTTCCTTGTGTGACTGCAAGTATTCTATTGCTATTTAACAGAGCTACTTTGCTGCAAAATCTCTGTACATTTTGCTTCATTCACTACAGTAAGGGTAGCTATGGCTTTGTAATTTGTAGRTTCAGGTTTGTCTCAGGTTTAGACATTTTATGGTTCAAAAACCCCAAAGAATGAGACCTTTTACAAGGAGTGACATTTCTATTTGATTTGATTTAAAAACCTGTGTTTGAAATTTTAGAGCATCAACAACCCCACAGAAACAGTTAACCACACACACAGGGATAAAGCTCTTACTTTCATGGATTAYCACAAACAAAGGGCTGGATACTTTGCAAGTATAACTTAGCATGTTTCAACTAAGATCTAAATAATCATACTGATTTTACAACATCTAAAAATGCGGCCAGACATTCTTTTGGCTAGTCGATATGCTATTTCAACAGCTTGGTGTTTTATCATTTCCTTCTTGCTTGATACTTAGAGCCATCTTTTCTCTATCAGTGTCACTAAATGTACCATTTGGAAGCATGTAATAGTCAAAACATAGCATAAAGGAGAGCTTTTCTCTCTGCCTGGACTGGTGACGTAGGTATCTTCTCCTGAGAGGCTGTTTATCAAGCCAAGCTATGCTGATTGTTGAATGGCTCGAGTTCACATCGCAGCTGATTTGTCTGCTCCATATTTCAGTGTGAGTGTGAAGCCCACAGCAAGCGTGCCATCCTTCAAATCCATCTCACCCCTGCTCAGCCAGCACAGCACAATGACAACACCGTGGCATTCAGTGCAATGTTCATTGCACAGGCTTTCTCTCCCCTTGCAAAGTTGGTTGAAATTCCCTATTTCTCTAGTTCTCTCTTATTTACCCCCTCTTSTCAATACTTTTGTGCTTCTTGGTACTCTGAAAGAGGCAGAGTGGGGCCATATCAAGCCTTCACATGCTTCATACAGAWCAAGCCTAGAGGGCACTCACAAATCAGGTGGGCGAGCTGGCAAGCCTTGGAGGTGGCAACAAAGATCTTCAGAGAAATTTTTATAATCAAACACAACAGCAGTGAACGACCRGAATTTTAAAAGGCATCCAGTGCCAAAGGAACGACCCTAACCTGCTAATGTACTCTTGAAAGTACCTTCAGGCAATCAGTGACATCTTTAAACATCTAAATGCTTTTGATAATCTGGCRTCCAACAATTAGATCTCTCCATTGCAGAGTTCCTGGAGATGGGAAAAGTGACAACAGTATGCAYGTGTTGCCAAATGCAACACACAAAACACTGCTGTAAGGGCTGACATTTATCTCTCATCCTGAATATCAAAGTACRATCCAGAGAGGCTACACTGTCCATCATGCAGCAATCCACTGTCTGGTTCTAGGTATCAGATCATCCCTGCATGCTACAGAAGTAACTGCAATCTACTTTTTTTCTGTATGACATGAGGGTGTTTGTGAAGCTCCAGACATTATCTGCCCAAGGCAAAATTTCCATTTACTTCACGGGTTCAGAAAGTATTGTTCGTTTTACTTTAGCATTGTTCATTTGCTTTATTATGAACATTTTTTCCAGTTTCAAAATATTAACAAATTTTAAAAAAAGAAATACGATAGTCAGTGAGATGTCTGGGTATCACCAAAAATCGGGATGGCAGACMATTCTGAATCCCTGTTTTATGGGAAAAATCACTGTTCAGGAAATTGTTTCCTTTAGCAAACAATGTTTTCAATTCAAAGGCTCTAACAAAAAAATGAAACAAAAAAAAAAGGGACAAAGCCAAAACCCAATGATTAGTTCAGATAAGCAAATGGTTAAACCCAGTCAGAAATCAGGGTTGCTCTCCAATTTAATTTGATTTTGCTCTCTAAAAGAGAGCACCGAGCTCTTCTCTTACAGAGGGCTAAATACCAGCTATTCCTGAAGCATTACGAGAGCGAAGAAAGGATTCAGGAGAGCTTTCTGCTCTGAGCCTCTTTATTTATCTGCCTGGGATCAGGTATAACACTGTCATTAGCACTTGCTGAGCTCCAAAGTCCTGGGTGCATCGTGCCCACTGGCATCTCCGGACTCCCAAGGGGGATGACTGTCTGTTGGAGAGCAGTGCCAGCCTCCTCCTATTCCCCCATTCCTGCTGGCACCCCGAGGCAAGCATCTGGGAGTGCACGCTGCCCCTCTCTGAAGCAGGTGCAAAGAATGGTAGTCAGCGTGTTTGCTCCCCATGAGCCTGCTGCAGGCAGACAGAAAAGCCTGGAAATCCCTCCAGTAACCCTCCCAGGGGAGAATGAGAATTTAGCCAAGTGCACTTAAGACCAAAATTGTTGCAGAAAGGAGACACATACACTTGTTAAAATCCGTCTGTAACATTCCCTCCCATCCTCCCCTTACTGTGGACCGATCTGGATTTCTAAAGAGTATAATTATGTCTTGCACAATGATTATGAGCTTTGGGAGCTCTCAGAGAAAATTTCCTCACTGCACATGTGGCCATTGGCTGACATACCAAACACATATCACTCTATTTTTTATTCTGTTTTTTTTTTTTCCCTTTCAACTCTGCATTTTGCTGAGAGAAAGAGGCCAAAAAGAAGGGACAACACCCAAGCCCAGGGCCAGGTTCTGCACTATGTTGGTGTGTCCTGAAAGCCAGACRGAAGAGCCACTAGAATGGCTTTTGTTTCCAAACACTCCTATTCCTCTGTCTGCCCTCCCACTACCAAYGGAAGGACATCTAATCGATCTGTACATTACCAACAGACCCCACACCAAGAATTATGGACAGATTCTTAATCTACTCCACTTATTTTATGTTTTCCTTTAACAGCTGCATGAAATAGATTCTGTCTTCCCTAAGGCAGAGGCTCAGAATTCACTGTAAGCCCATGCAGTGACATGAAGGTTTACAAGTATTGTCAAGGTACCTGGAAGCTTTAAAAAAACCCCACTGACTGGCAAAATGCTAACAGCAAAAATTACTATAATACACTATCTTCCTTTCTGAATGCATCACTGATGGGTTGGACATGAACTTTGTCAATGGGAGATGTCTTTGTACTGAGTACAATTAATGTTTTTATTAAAAAARTCTTTCCTGAATGAGAGGACACATTGTCCACTCATGTGAAAATGGCACCACTATTTATCACAAATGATACAGCCGGTCAAGAATARAAGAAATTATTTCACCTGCAAGCTGTGAAAATTTCAAGGCATGTGAAGAATAGCCTCAGTCAGCTTGTACGGCTGAGGGTAATGGACATCATCTTTTTCCCATCCCAGTCACCATCTTTCCCATTTCCAAAAGGCCTCCAAAGATGAAAATGAACTTGACAATCATTCTGCAAGGCAAACTGATCCTGATTCTTCCAGTCACTTTGTAATTCACTGCAGATGGTAAGAGTGAGATGTTTACTGGCTGGCAGGTAATGAGCCTCGTTACAGATAATAGTGATGGACGGGCAATCTCRCCTGCTGACAAGGAGGCAACTCAACATGGGCACATGGCATTCATCCATGACTTCATGTAAAAGGAGAGCTGTGACAATGTGCACAGGTTATGAACCACCCTCCTCTGTTAATGTCAGCATGCAGCTACACTTCAGCCTTTCCAGTTCACATTTAAGTAGMATAGAATTGATCCTGATTGTCCATGAAAGTAGAACAGTCAGATTTGTGACCTAATGTTTACTCTTCTATAAGAAGAAACTTGATCTGTTTAAACATCTAGATATTCCCTCTTCCCAGGTAATGCCATTCATCACAGCTGTCAGTGCTTCTTTAAAAGAGAAAYGACCTCAGGCATAGTAAAAAAACTCTGTGGAAGAACTACACACACCTTTGCCAAACAAACAGATAGCTCCTTTTTAATTTTTTTTTTTTCACTGGGCTTGTATACACTTTGTGAAAGGCCTACACACACTGAATTATAAATCAGTATTTCCATTTCCATTTCCCCACCCCCATATAAAGCAACTCGTATTAAGACCTACACACTGCCCTGTTTTTTTTTTTTTTTTTTAATCTCAGACATAAGGGTAGTGGATTTGGACAAGCTCAGCCATTTGATGAGATATACTTAAGCAGCTGGTTCCAAGGGAAAATCAGAGTAATTCAGAAATGCAACAGAAGATAACAGAAAAGCTCYAACTCAGTTTCTCCTCTCCTTGTAACTTTATGAAGAAAAAAACAGAAAATCACACTCTCAAGCAAATACCACTGATGTCTTTTGTTTCACCAGAATATATTCCTCCTGAAGAAAGTGGGTATGACTAATATTCATAAAATTACRTTTAAAAAATGCATTGGTTTCTATACACATATGTAAATTTACACACATTGAAACACGGATATTCCTATTTCACAGATAGACACTTGGTCTTAGTTTTCCTTTTTCTGAATCAAATATCCTTTCCCTCCTTCCCTGGTGAAATCTGATCATTTGTACTGTACCCGGGCTTCAAGACGTGATAAACGATCCCASTGCTATGCAAGTTTCATCCAAAACCTGTCTCTTCATAGATTCACTCCACATATTCTTTCTACTTTAAAGACTCATGTGATCATCGCTTTGATCCTTTCTCCCTCAGCTCTATTAGGGGCACCATCTCTTCAGGGCTTGCAGCTTATAAAAAGACCACCATATTTTGATATGCCTTTGATGTTGTCTTCCAAAGTATCTTTGATTTTTAAGTTCTGTTCAACTCTTTCACCATTAACCTTGATTTCACTTAGGAATTAATAGATCTATACTTTTATTGGAAGGCTAATTTAGAAATTCTGTTTTCTCTGGCACTGTTTTTCCCCTCTTAGCTGGAAAGGTAGGTTGAAGCAGTACAAAGAAACTGACCAGTGCTCTAAAAAAAAATAAAATTAACTATAGATAAGCTAATGCCTTTCTTGAGTTTTGAGTTGTTCTTATTGAGCAAGTCTCTTACTGAATCATTAAGCTGCCAGCAAATGAGGTGGTTCTGCAGGATGATAATGAGCCACAAAGACCCTCCACACGGCCACTGGTGACTGAGAGCTGTTCTAATGGATAACT
The DNA here is from genome assembly GCF_030028575.1 of Malurus melanocephalus. NCBI lineage: Eukaryota > Metazoa > Chordata > Aves > Passeriformes > Maluridae > Malurus > Malurus melanocephalus. The sequence goes on from NW_026623268.1 coordinate 3,423,505, forward strand.
ACTCTGTAGGACTGTGGTCTCAGTCCTGTGCTTGAAGACTGTCTCCCCCACACAGGACACTTGCATTTCTGCTTCTTTTGACACTCAGCAAAGATGCTGAAACTGTAGAGGCCAAAGGAACCCTACAATTTGAGGTAAACTAAACATAGAGCATTCTAAAAACTAAAACTAAACTAAACACATTCTCAAGGAGAGAAACTGGCACTCTCTTTCAAGTCTCTTTAGTAAGTATTTTCAGTTTTTAGCTCATGATATTTGAGATGTATTCCCCCTCCTCAGGTTCYACTAAGTGTGACTGAAGATTCATTTTTGCTGGTATAAAGAGACAGATGAAGGCTAAAACCAGGTCAGCCATATACCCGTGCACACTCCCCCCACCCCCRGATTTATTTATATACCCTAACTACGTTCAGGTGACATTCAGAAACATTTCAGGTTCTTGAAAAAAAAAACCCTCCAGCTTCCATAGATGGAGCTCTGTATCTCAGTGTGTCTGACTGAGATAACTCTCCTGCTTTTCCTCCTCAACAYGGTTTATTTCCTGTTCTTCTGAGGAACAGTAATTAGCAGGTTTTATCCCCTCTCCTCAGTTGAGTAAAACTGCTTCTGATGAAGACAAACACACGAAGTCCTTGCAGCAGCTGGCATGGSAAGCCCATCCTTTTCAGTAACTGCATAGGCCRTCACTGCAGCCTGCTGCYTTTGCTGAGGCACCAGCGCACAGTTGAAGGATTCCWTCCCAAGARCACTCCCAAMACTGCCACAATCACCATTCYRGGCTAACACTCTAACACCCAACCCTTGGGACACGTGGAGCATCCCGTAAGACGCCGCGATGAGAGAATCCAAATGCGGCTCATCAGATCGGCGCCCTTTCCGACGATCCYTCCTATCACTCATCGCACTTGCTGTCTCAAACATCTTTGGCACAGAAGCACAGGCTGGGCGCTACATGACCTGTTTGCAGCTCTTCTCACCCTCCACCGCTCAAGTGCGCAGTCTCCTGTTGTATTCCAAGTCCCATTCCGGGCTCTCGGCGTAGCCCCGTGGCCCGGCACAGCTCCGACTGTATCGCGCCTTTCCCGGAATCTTAGCCCCGCTGGAAAGCATTCAGCATTGAGAGGACCCATCTTTATGCTGATAACACTAAAATATAAAATAATGCCAACAGCTGGTGCTACAAATGGCTTTTAAAAACGATGTTCATTCACTAAAATTCCTCTTGCTACTTTTGACATGAAACACGCAGTCTCTAATTATTCTGATCAAGACGGTGAAATACAAAAACAAACTTTAATTGTGTTTAACAGATATTTAATCAGGACTCACTGAACTACAGATTAAAGCTGAAATTCATAAACCATAATTACCCAATTGTCGCAAGCTTTTTGGTCCACATTCTGCTTCCGTCTGGGCGTCTGGCACTTTGCCCCGAATTTCTTTTAGTGTCTTCTCAGTTTCATTGCTGTTCATGTTTTCCAGCAGAGATTTAGCACAGATTATAAAATATCTGTTCTTGGCAACTTTATTAGTTGTTTTTTTTCTTAAAAAGATTATATCCCACCTATCCCCATTCTGGGGCTGAATGAACAGGCATATACAATGGGTTATTTCCTGTCATGAGCTGTCCTTCCCAACTGCCAGGGTCATCACCTGTCCTGCTCTGGTCCTGATTCCCTGACCACCACTGACATTGTTTTGAGTGTGCCACCCAACAKAACTATCATGAATTACTCCTCGCTTTCTCCAGAGACAGAACTGGGTGCAATATGGTTTTCTGTTTTGGTAGGGGCTTTTTAATGTGCATGATGCTCTGTATTTTTATTTAAGACATGATAAAAGAAATACACTTCCCATAGGAAGCAGGGGGTGGTAAGGTAAACACTAACCACCAGCTCCTTGGGGAATGAACTGCACAGGTTCACAATGCCTCCCAAGAAAGTGACAGATTGTCCTTTAGCACCAAGAGACTGATTGTGCCAGAGAAGCCTGGCTGTTGACAGCAATTTTCTGGGGACCTCCATACATCGTGTGCAGGTTATGTTGGTACCCTGAAGGCAAGGATTCCCTCCCCAGGAAGCATTCTCGGGACCTTGCACGGAAAGATTATATGGCTTTTTTTTTTTTTGACACAGGAAAAACAGCTTAAGAAACTGTGGGTTGAGGTGGTGAAAACAAAGACACTTCACCTTATCAGAATGGGGAAGGAGGTTCCACACACACACAGCCTGCTCTGTTGTGAGGAAACAGAAACACAGAACTCCTGTCAGCCTTAATGCCTCAGAAATTTGTGCCATGAGACAGAACGGAGCGAGATATGGAAAAGATGACAGCATGGAAGATCTCAGCTCTCTGCTGAGGATAGAGAGTGAGTTTGATTAAAAACCAGGATGGCCTTCTACGTGTACCTGCTAGTCCTTTTTCGCTTAGCAGCTAGAGTGCTCTTGAAGAATTCCTAGTCTGGGTGAAGATATATGGAACCACAAACTGAAGTTCTGCCAGAGGCATTTGTCCTTCATGGTTCAAACTATTTTCTGACAGTAAGTACAAGAATACAGGCTAAACCTTTACCTATTCCTCTGAACTTGTTCTTAGCTAATCTTAACAAAATGTCAGCAAAACATGTATTTTTTTTTCTCTTTTGCCTCTTCAACACATTTTTCGTCCTCWAAAATAGTATTTCATATGCTTATTTATATCATGGTCATCATGCCCTATCTCCACTTTCACTTCTTCTGAAGAGCCAGGCAATGAACCAGTCACCTCACCTTCTTCATCAGCTCCTTCAGAGCATGTCCTGAACATAAAGCAGTGTATCACCTTAGCACTCACTGTTGCATATATATCAAACTGCTTTTTTGTTTGTGTGCTTCTGAAAACTCCTTAAGCTTTCATAACTGGATGGTCCTTGCAAGAACCTGTATCTCACATTTCACAGCAGTCAGACACCAGCGTGTGAACAAAGATGGACAGGGAGAAGTTTGCTATTTCTTTTGTTTCTTTTTCTACAGAAGAGAGATTTGATTCATTTTGTCAGCCACACAGTCTGAAGTCCAGTCACAGATTGGTCTTTGCAGCCTATGCAGAAGCCTGACAAGAACACAGGATGGTTGATGATTTGCGATACATTGCAAGCYTGATTTTTCACAGGCAAATTGTTTTCCAGTTTGGCACAGTTGTTTGTCCAAGGGTTTCAAGCTCCCTATTTAAACAGTGATAAAGAAATAGCTACCCAGAGTTGGTGTAATTCTTCATTCAGACTGTTCCTCTGAAAACAGCCTACAGCCTTTGAGATGCAAAATGTATCGTTTTAATGTAGTCAAGGTCCCTGCTTGCAACATTGCAAAATCTATTTAGCAGATTCTTCCTGCTATAATCTGTCCCCAGACCTGAAGAAGCTCAGTGATTTTAAGTGTTTTAAGCTAATGATAATGGTTAGTGCTGAGAACAGATGTACCTGGCTGTGGAGTGATCTATTCTATTAGGCTGTTAGGAGCTGTGTATTCATATTGACTTMACATTTTATGGCTATTTCCAGTGTGAGATGGCTGCATGGGATGCCACAGTTTTTTTCCCCCTCACACATGATGCATTGTCTGTGCCTTTGATCCACGGTGAGTGCATGGAGAGATGAAGAACATGTGCCTGTTTGTTCTGATGCCTTCTCAAGATTTTGGGTGCCCATTCTTGCTGTCCACTGGCACGACTATGGGAAGCAATAAAGTATACTTGCACTCACACTAGACCATAACCATGGAAATGGTTGCACAGATCAGATGTGCATGCAGAGACTTTGATGACCATGCTATGTGTTACAGAAGTTTGCTTTCCCTGGTGTGAACACATTGTGCATGACTGAATTCCCTATAACTGGTGGTTGCACTGCTAATATGCCAAGTAGAAGCTGTTTTACTGTTCTTCTCTACCCATAACACAACAGAGTGTAAAACTCCTCAGTTGTGTCAGTAAATGGTGCTTCACTTCCCTTCAGCATAATGAAGTCAAATTTCCACTGAGGATGATTTTCCTGATCATATTGGAGGCTTGGTCTTCACAAACATCTGCTGTCCCCACCCTCTGGGGACAAGGCACTACTTTGGCTGTGATGYAGAGGATGTCTTGCATTTTAAGACCTCAACACATAAAACCATTCCTGCTTTCAAGGACTACACCCCAGATCTTTTGTTAACAGGAGTTAGAGCTCAGCTCTTGCAGTATAAATGCAACCCTRACTGTTCCATGTTATCATTGTGAAACAGCAGATTTGTCTACTGAAAACCAACGCTGCCTCCTTGAACAAATTCACGTGCCACCTCTTCCCTGGGAGACTCCAAAAAGCAGACACAAATGGAAAACCATGTGGGGCTCCAGCAGAGGCACCATCTCCACCCTGACTTTTAAAGAGAAGATCCAACAAGGTGAAAATCCAAACCTATTTAAATAACTATAACCACAGACAGGTTCAGAGRTATGTAAATGCAAAACAAGACACGAGATCTCAAGAGATATTTAAATTATTATCCTGATCTGGAAAGATTAACTGAAGATGCCACAGTGCAGCTCTGGACCAGCTACTACCAGCTRAAGTTCTGAACAATATTTTGAGCAGTTCTTGTGCTACAGGGCAGGGCAGTGATGTGATRCAATGCTAGAAACAAGAAGTTAAAAGCTTAAATTCAGAAGCCTAATTTTCTGTGATAGTTTGGCCAAGTTGACTAAAGCAGAGCCCAACTAGAGGACAGGCACTATAAACTTAATTCTATAGCTTCATGTCTCTCAATCAAAGAATGACACCAGTATCATARATTTAATTTTCATTTCAGTACAAGGAGCAACAGTTACTCAGATGTAACTGATATACATTCTCTCCAATCCCTAAACCTAAATGTTCTGGGCTCTTTGTCTCCTCAAAAATAGGAATGCACTCTTATGAAAATATTACAGGCTAAATACCTGGGACATTACTTCATAAAGCAGGTAACTTTACTAGGAAAAGAAAGAATATAATCTAATTCTGACCTTTGAGGTTCTGCCTATATATTAATTTCTCCTTTTTTATTTTTTTCTGTTGTTGCCCATTTCCCTCCTAAGTCCATCTACCACAGAAGTCAATTTGCCCTGAACAGCCCCTCAGAACATGTTTTATAAACATCTTCCCTTTCCCCAAACCCCTCTTTCCCCTGACAGGACTTTACACAGATGTATAGGGAAAAAAAAAAGCCTAGCACCTGACATTTAATAAGAATCTCAAAGAGAATACACACAAAGTGCATTAAGATTTTCTCTCTGGTACTCAAAAGGAGGTGGATGCAGTTGGTCCACTGCTAGGGGATTGGTCTGTATCTGAAACTGGGATCTCTATTTCTGCAACCAATACAGGCATTTCTCTCTTACATTTTACATCTCAGCTAATAAGGTTCATATTTTTGGTCKGGGAAGAAAACATCTTTGCTGGAAGTCATGATTGTGGAATTGGGTATTCCTCAATAAAAAAACCAAAACAATTTAAGTGCCAGCAATCAGGGATCTTACACACTGCGACATGATACTGTACCAGCTATGCTTGGCTCACATTTTCAAAACATGTTTCTCAGCTATGATATTGAGAAATTTCTATGGCTTTGGTTTTAAGTGCAAWTTGCTGCTGATAGAATTTAAACTGAAGTTCATAGTGCCAAATACCATACGAGAGGCTCTAAAAATGCTTCCTTACCTTACACCMCTCTGGTGATCCCATTCATCTCCCATTAGTTTTTGTTATGTACACGTTTTACCAGCATGCATTATACAGTGGAACTTTGCAAGAGGCAGCCTGGACTCAGCCAACAGTGCCTTTTAAACTTCAAGCAATAATAGTGACTAGAAATATCACCTGGAAACTGCAAAATTCATGACCATAACCTCTCAGGCAAAGGGAACAGCCCTGTAGGACCACCCCAGGCAAGGGATGGCACAGGGACATTTCAGGTAGAGTGGCAGCTAAAAGGACACGTGGAGACAGTGGGAGGGGAGCAAGGACTTGAAGAGATTTGCTGAAGGACAAAAGGCCTCAATGCAAAATCAAAAGACACACAGAGGCATCCTGCAACACCCCCCAGCACAGAGCCCCTGCAAGGCAGTGATTTCACCAGCACAGACACGCAAAGCACTGAATTTCTTCTCCCCACAAGGACTGCAGCCCACAGAGGAGGGAGGAACATGCAACAAGGGCAACTGAAGAGATGTGAGATAGACAGCTGTTTGCTACCCCAAAGTCTAACATGAGAAGGCAAATATTTCTCAGCTTCTTTAAACATCGTTAGACATGAGTTCTCAGCAGCAGGCAGTGAGTTCAGAGCTCCTTGCACACTGATGGGGCAAGTGGCAAAGCTGGCACTGCAGCCAGCTGAGCCAGAACCTGGTAACAAACAACAAACATGATTTGTGCCAGGCAAGGTGTGCCACAGCTTGAGAGACACCAGAATAGCTGCCTTTTCCCACTTTGGTAGTTGTGCCAATTGTCTCATGGATGACCCAGAACTGAACCAGACAGGACTAAACCACGACAGGGAAGGGTTCAGGGGCGTAGGGAAGATGGTGCTACACCCACAGAGAGGATGATTCTACTCTGTTAAGCAAACAGGAATTATTTATGCAACCAAAAAGGAAAAACACGAAAATGTCAAAAACCTGTTTTGACACGACGGAGAAAGGAAAGCATTCATTAATTTCTAATAACAGTCTTTATTCTTGAAACAAATTTTATAAACTGACCAGAGTTCACTCGTAATCTGTTTGTCAACCCAACACTCTGGAGAAACTTCTTACAAGGGAGGAGAAAATCCCTAATTATTAAAAATAACCCTAGGCTGTGCTTTCRGGTTTTGGTTTGAATCCAGCACCCGCAAGAGAAACCTTTCAACAGAAGGCACCAAGGAATTCTCATGGAATAGCTACAGGATCAGGACACACATTTCCAGTAAAAGCTGGCCTTTCTTTCCCCTCCTCTCAATCTCCTTATTCCTGAAAGATACCAAGAAAACACAAGATTGTTGGGATTTCTATAAGAAGATTTGGCAGGTTTTTCATATTTGTTTAGACTGTAAGATATAATTTGAATTTGGGTCTTGCCTCTCTCTCTCTCTGAGAAGAAGAATGAGTTATTTGTTCTCTGAATAAGTATTTATTATTAGTGGATCAGACATGGATAAGGTATATTATTACAACCATGTTTGTTAGGTATGATTTACATTGTTTGCTGCATATCATCTTAGGCTGTCTTTAATTTTGTTATACTTTAGGGGGTTTTTGTTTGGGTTTATGCATTTAGTCACAGTTGGTTGTGTTTTGAACTTTGAAAAAAATTAATACAAAGGAAATTAAAAAAAGAGAAAGAAAATATTTTCAAAATGATGTGGAAATCAAATCTATCCCTGAGTAATTTGATTTGTAGGAAATGGAGAGCAAAGCATTACAAAGCATTACAAACAGAATGCCTTGAAGTGCATCATAATTACTTACATGTGCAAATACATTGTCTAGGTTTAGGAATTCAGTTAATAATAGCCATAATAATTCTATGCCCTTACACCAGGTCTTTCATCCAAGCTTTTCCAGGTTTGTGTAAAAAATCATTAACCAATGCCTAGGTTCCTGTGAGTACTCTGCTGCCCTTACAGATGRAGCAATAGGGGCAAAAGCTCTCCAGGGTCAAGGACAAACTATGATTTGCTCTACAGGTGGGACACAACTGCAGATGATCATCTTCTAACTATGGGTGAATCAGAGGTGGAGAAGCTTGTAGCTTATAAAGCTGACATTTCTACAACTTCATGGCTCTGAAAGAATGAAGGAGTGCAAAAAATGTGCATCATACACCTTCTGTTCCACAAAGTCTATAGCTTGAAAATTGACATAAATCAGATCCGTGTTCCATCTTTGGTGGAACACTGGTATATACAAAAACATAGCAATGTTTTGTATCAAAGCACAAAGATTAACAAATTTGCCTTGCTTGGAACTGTTTACCAATGCAAATGGTTTTCATCTGAGGCTTCTCAAATGGTTTTCAGACTAGGCATCCTTTGTGGAAATCCAGGCTGAATGTGGAAGGAATCTGGAAAMGGGTACCCTATAAAGTTCAGTTGTTATAGAAAGTCCCAAATACCAATTTCATGCTTGTAGACTATTCTCACATTGATCTCTTAAGTCTTAAGAGACCGGAAACTCTTAACAAAAATCTGAGCATGCCATATTACCCAAAAGCTTTTCCACAAATCCGGGCTGTGAAGAAAYGCCAGATTTTGTACTCTTTTACTATTTAATTCCATGTCACTTCCTACATGTACATCTCTCTCACAACTCATGAGAGGAACCCATGGTTTCTGCAGCCCAGGCCCTTAACACTTCATCCTTATTTAACCATAAGATATTTTTTGGGCTTCACAAGATGACTAAAATCCTAGACTCAAAACATGTTTGCTGTCTCATTTAGCCATGCAATAATTCTAATGCTTTGAACTAATACCTCCTGCAATAGCAGCAAGTGTTGAGCTGCAGTTACTGACCCACACGGACACACAACTGCCTGTTCGAGGGGTTTAACATTCCCACATCCCATTTTCTCTTAGCCTACATTTCTGTACTCCCCATAGCTGCAACAAGCGTCTCTCCATACATTTTTATTACCTGTTATGCTTTACACTGATAAAAACACTGGATATTATTTATTTGTCTGGCTGACTGACAAAGCCAGGCATCAAAGCATCATTCCAGTGTCACATACTTCAACGCTCTAATCTTTCAGAACTTGTAAAGCAATCTCTTACGGCGCTTTGTGGGCTGTGAGATCACCCTGACAAACTGTGATAATGTTGGCAATCTCCAAATGGGTGTTCATTTGCAATCTTACTACAGAGGAATTGCTATGTTTCCAAATTTGAGGGCTTGACATAATCTGTCTTCACAAAGCTATCAGGGTCTGTCATAAGGCTGTCTGTGACCCAGGGATTTTATRGGGTCAATATCTATCCCCAGTGAAACTTCATTGCAAGCAGCGGAATTACCTAGAGTATGACTTTATCTATTTGCTTTCTCTCCCTTTATTTAAAATACCCCTTCTTTGTATAATATTTTTTTAAGCACAAACAGCACCTACTAATAACATCTGAGCCAGGTGGGGGAGACTGCTCCTCCAAACCACAGCCAGCTTCTCACCGTCCATGCCAAACCCTCTGCTCTCCTCATCACACTGAGTGGCTGAGAAACAATGCAAATGTCAGGTCAAGCTACAAAGCTATTGCCATCATCTCTTCCCTTCCTTATGCTCCCAGTACTGGCAGTCTCTGGGCTGCAGTCCACAGGATATCCACAATTATGGCCCAGATTGAGGGAGGGGTAGAAAAACGATGGTACTCTGCCAATTATGTCAGAACCTAAACTTGATCCATTTTAAAACTGAAGCTGGGGACTGTGGGATAGCACTGTGTTTGCTGTAATTTGTGTAAGGAAAAGAAAATAACTTATCATCTCAAAAAAAAAAAAAAAGCAAAAAAGGCAGAGTTAGTGCAGACCTATAATAAATATTTTATATTTGCCTCTGAACCTTATCTTTAACTCAAGACAATGCTATCTGGGTGTAGAAGGAAGATTTTAAAAATGCCATAAGACTGTTAAGCACCTCAAGAAAAAGCGAGACAGGGAGTGTCASGCTTTGTTATATTCATGAGGGCCACACACCCGCTAGTGAAGTAATTCTGTTTTGAAATTACTTAGGATTCCTTTAGAAAAGCCAGGAACACAGGATGGAAATAGAAAACTAAAAAAAGTGCATCCAGTGTTTCAAAATACGCTCCCTGCACAACACCCTTTCCCTGCTATCATCTCCTGAGGCAAATTTCCCAGGCAGTTCCTCTCAGTTACCAAAAGATCTTCCCCAAATCTTGCTCAGGGTGGGGGTGAGCAGCTGGAACCCCRCCCTGGTGGGGTCAGAAAGGCCAAGCCAGGCAAGGCATTGGGGCACAAACTGACCTTTAAATAGAGGATACTCTGCTCAGCTGACATTGGGTCGTTTTGCTATATTTACTACGGTTTTCAAACTAAGTTCTACTCCTTGGATTATTCCATCTAATCAAAATGAAAGATCAAAGTTGCTAAAGATGCACCATACTTTGTTTTACTCCCATTTAAACTATTTTCTGCATTTCATTCTCTGTTAAAAGGGAGGTCAGCATCCTGATCCAACCTTAGGAATAAGGGCCTAGCTGCAATACTACTGGAAAATTTTGGAATCCAAATAAATTCCAAACTTGTATTTTGGCTTGAATTTATTGCAAACTTGCTCCTGCTCTCGAAACGCCTACTACTTTTACCAGGAGCAGCAATTATCCCTTGTGTCTCCTTAATCTTTCAGAAAAGAATGTGCAGCCTTGGAAGCCCAAGGTAAATGTTTTATTATCTTGCTGAAGTCAGTAGGTTCCATGGATATCAAAAAAAGGTTCATGAAAAGCGAGTACAAAAATCCACGGGCTTCAAAAGGTTAAGCAGCTTCACTTACACAAACACAGCAGTTGGGACAATCCCCAACAAAGCAATGCAAGTGGTRTGTGCCTTTGCTTCCTAAAAATCCTTTCTCGAGGGTGAATGTTTTTATTTTATAGTAAGCAGAAAACTGTTGAGTAGACGTGTAGACTGGTTATTATTTGACTCTTCTCTACATARATCTGTTTTTAAAGACAAAAGAGTCAAAGCAAAGAGCCCTATGTCTCTGCTAGTGCCACTTCAGAAGGTTTTTGCTAGCCACAGTTGGATTACAGCAATGTTTCTCCTTTCTAATTTCCACGTTTTTTAGTATTTTTTAATACTGACAACAAAATTTTCCAAAAAAATAAAGAAAACAGACTGTCGCTGGTAGATCACTATTTATAGATGGAAAGAACACAGAAACATTTTAGATTTCTCCTAAACAAGGGGGCTCATACCATGACAGCAACTTCTAATGTAATTCATTTGTCTTAAAAATGACATCCCTGGGGATATCCCAGAAAATTAATTAGGTCAGAGAGGGAAGGAAAACAAATTGAAAACTTCTCAAAACTCKAGGAAACAATAAGTTTCAAACACAGCAGTACCAAAAGTCTCCCTGTGAAAATTCTTCCCTCCTCTTCCCCTGTTCTTCTTTCCAGGAGACCAAGATTCTCAGATTGAGAATCATCCAGGCCCACCAAGGTCAAAGAAACCATATACATTCAAGTACAGAACATTTCTGAAATGGAAGATTTTGCAAGCAGTTCTGCCTTTCCAAACTGCAAACTCCCTGGAAGAATTCTGAAATTTAATTTAGTAAAGACATTCATTGTGCTAATGTGGCTTTAAACACAAAGCTACAGTCACAAGATGTGGACATGATACATTCATCACACAACAGAGAAAAGCAAAGGAGGGGAAGGCAGAAGAAAACAATTAGAATTTGAGACAAATTCTAATACTGGCCAAAGTCATCCTCAAATCAAAACTCTGAAGATTTGCCTGTTCATTTCTCTAGAATTTAGACAAAAAGGAATTTGCCATGCACTTTTTCTGCAACACCCTGTCTTCATTTTGTGCAAGAAACAACACTTAGGTTGTTTTCACTCTTCCCAACACAGTTCATCAGATTGGAAGTGTTAATGCACATGTACAAAATCCAAGGCATTTTCTGATTCCATTGGTAACACAGATCAAATTTTGTAYTTCCTGATGCCTGTCCTACCTTCCAGTATTAAGGGAAGAACAGAAAGATAAYAAAATGCAGGGAAGTAACTGAGTTGATGGTGCTTTATCATTGAAACTTTAACAGACTGCACTAATGGATGACTCCACAGTACAGATTTCACCTGGATCATGTGAGGGCATAAGATGCCATTTCTGCCAGCCCTTATATGTGCAAATGTTAGCAGCAAGGAACAAAAGGTATCAGATAAGKCACAGAGCTTGCTGGTAAAAGTCAACACATCAAAATATATTTTAAAAACTGCATCAGAGAATTTATAATGGCTCCGTGCTTTGCATTTTGAGGTGACAGAGTTCTCGATCTGGTAGAAAGTTCCCAAAGCTCAATTTACTACATTGTCAAAATATAGCCTGAGGGGACATTCTGACTTACAGCATCTTTATGACTGGTGATGAAAGAACCTCGCTTGGCTTTTAGATCCCAAGTTTGGCTCAAGATAGTGCAGAAGAGAACAGAACATCTTCTATTTTATGCTGGGTGTTCACAGTGTTCCTCTTCAGCACAGAATTAGGTTTTACTCTATAGAATTCTTACACAGCTCGCTGATGGGTTAGAATTCACACCTTCAGGTTTTGGGGATATACTTCACACCCTGCATTGTTATTGCAACTAAAGATACAGATTACACTGTCCTCATGTCATTGTAGCATCTGTAACAGAAATCTTTAGAAAATACAGGGAAAAACTGCATCTTTCACAAGGCCACAGTATGTCTTATTTAGCCTTGGAGAGACTTCAGAGTACAATAACTGCATTAATTGGACATTATACAGACAGCCAAGTAAAGCTCAGTTACTGTGCAGATTTTACTGCTCTTTGTCATGTTGCTTCAAAACACATTTCATGTTTTAACCAGTCATATATACATATGAAAGCATTTTGCAACACTGGACAATGCTACAGATCCAAAGGAAATAATTGTTTCACAAACATGAAGCAATCTGCACAAATATAAATAGCGTGGACCAAATCTGTTCTAAATTATTCTTGTGCAAACCCATGGAAGTCAACTAGTACCATTAACAGAATAGAACACATAGGAGGATTTAAAATATAAAATATGGCTCTACTGTTCAGATATTCATGGTCCAAACCATGCCAGACTGCCATCACTTACTTTCTACTATATACAGGAAATAAGAGAAATTCTGGGATTTCTAGTTCTCTCATGCACTGGAGGACACAAGTCCAAGAACATATGGGCTTAAATGTGTCAGCATCCTGCATCACTCTTATTTGAAGAACATTATTAAATTTTTGTGGGTGGAGTCCAAAATTGTAATGCCATATTAACACACAGTGGCTGTTTCTGTAATGTGTGTGTCACAGGGAGCATATGTGTAGCAGTCCAAGGAYAGCATTTAAACTTGATTTCAAGTGATTTTCTGAATTGTAATACCCTCAAAAGATGAAGTACTGATGCTGCTAGCAGGGTATTTCACAACTTTTGTCTTCACAGTTTCATCCAGTCACCTCAATTSTGACCTCTAGGATATCATGCTATTGCAGATCTGGACTCCACACAAAGCTGTTTCAACAAATYTCATTTTGCTCTCTAATGCACAGCGTGTGACTTCAGGATTGGTATTTTCAATGCTGAACCGAGTCATACGAGTGATGTATGCTACTCCAGGCAAAAAGCAAGACTWATATCAGAAGATTCTTTGCCATGCTGACTCTACCTACATTTCAGTCCCAATCTTTTCAAATTCAGTCCCAATCTTTTCGCAGGTACAGACAGATACCTTGGGAATCAGCCATGTAAACGCTCCAACTGGATACAGGGAGAAAAGTATTGCCAAAGGCTTTTGGGCTGGGACTCAACAGGTGGTTTGGCACTGAGATTTCTACCTGTTTGTGGTTTTCATCTCTGATTCAAGAAAGAAAATGAGCTTATACCTTTCAGTGCTGCATCTCAGGCAGGCTGTACGCAGAGCAAGGTTTCATTCCAACCAAATCTCTCTCTCTTGCAAAGTTGAGGAAAACTGCCAACCACTGCTGCTCTTGACATCAACACGCGATGCAGATGTCAGGAAAGGGAAAAGAAAAGGGAGAGAAGAAAAAAGAAAAATAAAACTGTAAGTTTACATACGCAAGAAACTGTACTTCATGATTACATCTGAGGAAAACAAAATAAAAAATACTGGCTGTAGTATAAGGAAAYAAGTAAACAAACCTTGGAACAGCTTAATCTAAGAGCTTGTGGGGGGTTTTTGGTTTGGGATTTTTTTTTGGTTTGGGTTTTCTTTAGTGTACTTGATACAGAGAATTTTTGTTTACATTCAATTCCAGGAGATAAAATACTTCTATATGATAAACTTAAAGGGACAAGATAAAAGAAACAAATCCATCATAGCATCAAAATGAACTACTCCATTACTCAGAGAAGAGTCTAAGCACCTTTAACAAACACCCTGAAAAGCAGCAGAAGCACTCACAACATATGCTCTTGCCTGCAAAYAGCCCAGGGTGCAAGAGGTGGGTTTCATTTTTCAGTTTTTAAARCCTTCTGCATAGGCCTAACTCTGCCTTTGTTGAAGGTAGTGTTAACACACACTGAATGCAGAAGGAACCGAATGTGGATAACTGCATACTTTGAAAAATCACACCCAATATGTTCAACTGATGCCATCGTTTCCCGAGGACAAGAGTAGGCTATGGAATACTACAAATAATAGAGAGCAGTAGTCTAAAGCAAGCTTCCCAGGACCAAGAAAACATATTTCAATACWTTTTCACAGATAATTGGGGATGTGCATCTTCAAAATAGTAGTCAAGAGCAGGTAAAGACTGTCTAGAGATGCTTACTGTGACAGAAGTCTCAATGCCTTTTCATAAAATAAGAGTTCTTCAAAGCAACTCTCAACAACCATTAAGGGAACAGTCAGTGAATCTATGCTTTTTGGATTAAAGCAAGAAAATGAAAGTCAGTGCTTCTCCACAGACACAGATGWGATGAGAACGAGTTCAATACATCAGCTAGCCATCAAAATGGGCTCACATTCACCAGCGCACAGAAAAGTGGAATCCTAATGACCAGCAAGAGCTTCACTTTGCCCCAGTAAAACCATTTCAGGAAGTTGTAGATACTAATTTGTCTACAGACTATGAGAACCACATGATGGAATTGTAKCAAATCATCTATACTAAGGTAGACTGAACTGAAGAGAAAATGGAACTACTRTATCATGATGATATAATTACTTGARGGAAAGGGGCCCCAAAATGTTCTATTCCTGAGTTTAAATAATCAGCCAAGTAAGTCTTTTTTCCTCTGTCYTTCCACAAAAATACAGTTCTCAGATAACCAAAACAGAAATTTTTCTTCAACTACCTAAAAATAAGAGGGGGTCAAAAAAGAGTAAACAGTCTTTCAGAATCAGCAGTTGGCAAATRTTTAAACTTTTCTTGGGTAAAACAGTTATGCCTCGAGAAAATTTTCATTTCAAGAGAAATAATTTCCATGGAAAAATCTTATCCTTTGTAGCTGGCCGTGGCTACAAAAGATAAGGCTATGGAGAAGGTGAAAGCCAAGGCCAGGGCACAGGGTGTAGCACAGACCCCTTGAAGGATCACAGGCACAGCGCATCCATTCGCTGTGATGTTCTTTCTGCTCCAACTTCTCTGCCTACGTAGAGCCTCCCCTCTCCAGGGCAGGAACTGTCTCTCACTGTATTTTGTGCACAGCCTACTRTAACACGTGTGTTTAATGACTTTCAGCACCACAGTAGCAACAGTGTCTTTTCCTCCTCCAGCAGCCACTTCCCAACACCAAGATGAGGAGAAGAACGTGACCTATGGCTGCAACACAAAGCTAATCAAACACTATTGTAGAGCATGGGGATGCGGGGGGATGCCTTTTCAGCACAGAACTAATCAGAGTTTATACACACAAAATCAGTAAACTATACAGTTCAGTCTTGTGATCTGCGTTCCAAGCTGCCAGAAATAAGGCAGGAAAGAGGGGTGGGGAAGGGGGAGAAGCATCTCCTGCACTCATAATGAAAGAAGAGAGATGACTGGACTAAGAGCTGATGAGGTTACAAGGCAACAGCAGTGCCATGAGTTGTTTGGGCTTAAAGCCAGATGTCTTGTATTTCCTTTGATTGTTTCTAAATAATTAATGGTATTAATTTAATCATGTGACCCACCCACCCCCCCTTTTAGTATTTGGCTCTGTGTACTAACACTAAATATAAAGGAGAAAAACGGTGCTGTCTGTAGCGTACTGAATATTGATGCTGTGTGTTTGGACTGCAGCAACAGCTGATACTCATCTCCCTGAGACTCCGTATTCCACAGCACTCACGCAGCGTTTGCACGAAGGAGATGGAGTAGTATCCTTCATCCTCCATCCATAAACCAACCCAACTATGGCATATGGACACTGCATGTTTGGAGTAGTGAAAGAGAGGGTACATCGCTCCCTCTCCGCCCACACTAAGATGAACCTGCCACTACTGCTTCACGTAACATTTTCTGGCAAGCTCCCAGTTTTCAGTCATGCTGGTTTGCTTSAAAGAAACACTCAGAGGAGACTCTGCTTGTCTTGCTGTTCGAACAAACAAAATAATCACGCATCTTGAGTTAATGGCCCAAAGCTTAATGAAGATCACAGAAAAGAGGCTGCCTGTGATGGGAGCATTCCCTTCTGACTTAGCCACATAAGCCACTGCTGTTGGCAAAAGGAAAYGGATTATGAGGATAATAAGTAACCCGGAGCTCTGGTCTAGACAAACCTTTGCTTGGTGCAGTAGCAGTAAGTGCACAAAGACAACAGCAACAACCAGAAGTAAAAATTTCCCTTCTCCACAATTTTCTACCCCAGGGCACTGGCAGCATCAGCAGGAGGACCCGTGTTTCTTTCTCATGGGAATATTTGGGTTGAGTACTAGGACCGCAGGACTCTAACAGCGGGATYCCTGAACAAAGGAAGACTCGTGAAGGCAGATCCCATATGCATGATTCTCTATATGTACTCAGTAAAAATGTCTGCCCACCCTCCTGTACACTGCAGCACACTTTCAGCTGCCCTAGTCAA
Source organism: Malurus melanocephalus (assembly GCF_030028575.1). NCBI lineage: Eukaryota > Metazoa > Chordata > Aves > Passeriformes > Maluridae > Malurus > Malurus melanocephalus. Next base: position 3,440,295 of record NW_026623268.1, read on the forward strand.
GATTCCAGCCCCACCCATCTTACCCACCCTTTTTTCCTACCACATTCTTACTTATCTTGAATCCCGTGGTGCCTACCGTAGAATGAGAATCATAGAATTGTCTGAGTTGGAAGAAACTTTTAAAGGTCATCTAGCCCRACCCTCCTGCAWKGAGCAGRGACCTCTCTCTGCAACCAGATCAGCTTGCTCAGAGCTCTGTCCAACCTGACACTGAATGCTTCCAGAGGTGGGGTACCCACCACCTCTCAGAAACCTATTTCAGTGCTTTATTTACCATCAGATCTTTTTACATCTTATTACATCTATCAGATCAAGACTGGCAGGGGTGCATTCTACAGCAACAGTTCTTCAGCCAAGGGAAGTGAAAACTGAAGAATTCYCCACCAGAAAGCCTGATCCTAATCTTCAAGGACTTGACCCTGTGATCAGCTCAGCTGGTTAGAGTGCTAATAATGCCAAGAYTGTGAGGTTAATCCCTGTATGGGCTTTTCACTCAAGAGTTGGACTCGAWGATCCCTGTGGGTCCCTCTYWACTCAGAATATTGTGTAACWTCTGACTTGGCAGTCAAGACCTAGCAATCCTAAGGCATCTTCCTTCCCCACRAAATCACTACAGGTTCATAGGAAGAAGTCTGTCTCATTACATAAAGATCATATGAGAAATACACCTGAGCCCTTCAACTGGGACTGGAGCAGCACCAAAAGCAGCTTTGGCCCTGCACACTGCACAGAACATCACCTGGAGGGAGCATCAGCACTGCCAAATCACAGCACGAGGACTGCAGGCAGGGTGGCAGAGTGCCCTGGGTACCAGAGCTCAGGCTGTGGGGCTCTTCTGCAAGAAAGGAGCAGGATGAATACCACACTAGCTGTGCTTTGAAGAAAACATTTCACCCTGTACCATTAGTGCTTCTCTAACACTGTTATGGGTTATTTTTATGAATAAAATTATGGGTTCATTGCTTATGGACACATGTAAAAGGAGAAAACACTAAATCATATCAGTTAAAGCAAGATGAGGAAGAGTAACACACACAGCCAAACCTGAAGTGACTCCTTCAGTTCCTACCAGCTACCCACGGTGGAGTGGCAACTCTTAGACAAGCAAAAAGCACATCAGGAGTACCTAATGCCAGAGTCCTCCCCTTGGAAATCATTCACAGAAAATGGGCTCTGCAACTTTGAACGGGAACAAGAGGAAACTGCTTCTGGACAGGAATGATGGCACAGAAAGGACCACCCTGTTTGCAAGGCAGAAAMACTGCAAATAGACAAAAATACAGCTGAACAGTCACAGCACCTTATGAGCAGCCCCTGTACCTAACTGTGGGTTTTCAGGATTTTGGGAGGTCATGGTGGAGTGAAAAGACAGCATTTTTTCTATGGTGACAGGGATCTCTGAAAGTGTCTACGTGCCAGCCTTGGCTGAGAACGTATCTTTTGTTCCTTCTTCTGCRTTATTTCCCTTTAATGATAGCTTTGCAGTGAATCCCATTTGTGAGTCGCTCAAATAAATGCAAATTTTATCTTGTAAGCAATACCCTCCAAAATACAACTACTGCTGAAAATAAAAATCTGAAGAGCTAAAAGGCATTGGGTCTTCCCCAGTTCTCCCATCTCCCCAATGCACTGGACTGCTTGCTATTATTATATATGGGGTATCAGGCAGGGTAATTGCTATTATAGATATGTACTGTATTGAAATATATAGCCCAAGTCCCCAGGGCCCAGCATTCTAATTAGAACTACAGTTGTGCAAATAACTGATTTATTTGGCTAGCTGACCAAACTGAGAGCATGGAAAGGAAAAAAACAACCAACCAAACAAAAATCACCTATGTGTTTCATGAAATGGGTTAATTTTTTCTGTCTGTGTTCAATACATTTAGATTAAAATTGACYAAGTTACAAAACAAAAACAGAAACCTTGTTTAGAAATACAAAAACAAAATCTGGCTTTCCAAAACTTCAAATTTTCTTCTTAGCTTATTATTTTTTTATATAATTTTGGCTAACCCATATTTGAGGTGAGCAGCTTTCAGCAAAAAAAACATTTAACTCAACAGTTTTACCCAGACTGCAATCTAACAGGTGAATTGTGAATCGACCACCTCTTGATTTAATGAAAGAACGGGGAAGCAGAGGATCTGCATTCTCTTCTTGGTTTAGCCCCTGTCCTTGCACCCTATGTGAGTTATTATTTAATTTCTTTATGGTTGTCTCACTGTCCATACTTTGAGCTCTTTGGGGTTACATGCACTTTCTACAGTGTGTCTGTACAGTGCCTAAAACAACAGACTGCTCATCTCAACTGGGGCCTATATGATTTACTAAAATATAAATAGCTCCTCAACTGCAGTCAAATCTCTTTTTAATGCCAATAGTTTCACTCGCATATATTTAGCAGCCCATCATGGGAACATCAGCTTCTTTTTTAATTAATTACTTATTAATAGATGTAAAATATGAACGGACAGCAAGCCTAGATTTTTTCCTGCTTCATCAATTTCAGCACTCAAAGAAAGCATCTCGTTTACAGCTACCAGGGACCAACAGGGACATTAATGAATGAAGTCTGAAAACTGAAATCCCCTCAGCACTTCTGTACCCCCCATTACTTGGGGACAAATCCTCTCCTCCCTCCAGGGAAGGAAGACCAGCTAAATTGAAAGAGTTGGAAAAAGTGGGAAGCCTCACAGGTAACCTTCAAATTCTCTGCWCAGGGCTTTAGGCACACAATTGTCACCAGCAGGAATGGGAATGTAAGTTCAGTATCTGCAGAGAGGTGGAAACAGCCCGTGGGACTGCAARGAAAGGGTCTGCCTGCCTCTCTTCTGAGGACCCCATGCATCTCACAAGACCAACTCACCTACTGAAAGACAACTGGAGCTCAYTGGAAAAGAGACACCACAGAAACAGAAAGGGCTGCAACGCTCTGAACTCTTCAACTTCCATGAACAGCACTYGGGGCTGGGGGTGGGGAGGTTTCTCTGAGCGTACGTGGCTGTCACTGACAATAAAGTCAGTCACGTTTTTAAAACACTGGGGACAGAATTCAAATGTGCCCCATTATGTGTTGAGATTACTCCCTGGGTACAAGAGGTGCGTGGGTTACGCTAAGCTCGCGCGCTCCTGCGCTGAGATGGTGAAAGGCAGCGCCAAGCACGGGCTGAGAAGAAAGGAGCTGTGGAGCACATGGGGTGATCATTCCCAACACAGGGGCCTGATCAGGGGTGCCCCMAGTGTCCCAGAGTCCCACAACAGCTTTAACCTCACSCCAGTTTCCTCCATYCCTRGGGCTGCTGCTCGGCTCTGGCARACCCCACTGGTGTTTTAGCGGCCTCATGGTGATCCCACTCTGTCCGAGGGCAGCACGTGTGCGCCTCTGCACCACATTAAAGGAGCAATTATGAGAATTAAAAATAAATCATCCTCCCTCTGCATTGACTCTACTTATTGGCCATTGCTGCCATCTAGCCAGATGCATCTCCAGTATTCACAGAAGCCTTGAGCCTGTTTATTTTYGCACTGCTGCTCGGCCTGAAGCAGGGATAAATGCATCCCTTGTTACTCACTGCCTCTGCAGAGACATTTGTAAACTTTTGCAGGGTTTTCCTTTTTCTTCCAACAGGTGACAAAAAACTCTGTMACTGCAGGTGCTCTGGGACACAAACAGGAAAATGGAGATCAGATGCAGCTGCAGTTGGAATAAGGGAAAAATCAAGATAAAGGCAGCGGATGAGATAGCGCTAAAACAAGCAAAGAAGTGATTGAGAAATGGTAGTTAGCTATTTTTGTTGCCAACTTACTCTTACTCTTGCAAGGTAGCTCTAACACAGTAATTTTGTCTATTTTGTTATCGTGCCAAATTTTTGCAGGTGCTACCAGGGGAAGTTTGTTGAAAAAAGGGGTCTGAAGAAGAAGTTGTCAACTCAAGCCGGCACTGAAGGATGTGCTGGAAGTCACAGCTGAGGAGCACTCGCTGGTGTTACTGGACTTGCAAAATAGGAATGATAAGGAAGTGGTTTCAGAGAGCTTCTGGGATTTATTTGTCTAAGAATTTGTTCCCAAAATTCAGTCAGGAAAATGTTCACAATGYGGGGCTTACTTTGCACCCATCCCTTCATCTCCTTTTGGCATATACGGCATGAAGTAGGTGGAAATAAATAGTATTCTAAAGAGACTCAAAACCTGAAAGATTCAGCCAGAGTTTCACAGCCTGATTTCTGTCCACAATTCAGCTCTAAAAAGCTAATGCACACTTCCAGACACTGTGGCCTTTCACTTCTCTAGACAACCTGGTTTCAGAGCCATGACCAGCAACATTACAAGCAAGAGGTGAAGCATAATGGGTAAAGAGAAAATAAACATGACTGTATCATAAAATACAGCGATTGCTCTCTAGCCATTATGATCCAACCAAACAAAAGGGGGAAGGAGGATATCAATAAACATCTGTGAATTCAAATTTATTTTACTGTACTTCCCATTCCACCAGAGAAACAAAATATTGCATTTTGCTTCCCTGGTTTCTTTAACTTTAAAAAGGGAGGTTTCATGGATAATCCAGAGTAATATTCAGCWGTGTATCCAATTTATGCAGTGGGATAGGATTAAAAAAGGAACAGAAGGTCTGGATTCTGAACCTGCTGCAACAGTTTTGATTTGAATAGAACCCAAGTCTTGAAATGGCTTGTTTTCCACTTCTGGTTTGGAGCTGGTTGAAATACTGCCACAGTAGCACTTCCTGCAATATTTTAGTCCAAGATCCTCATTATTTGGAACTGAACTCTAAAGATTTTGGCACCRTGAAATCCAAACAAAACTCTGTTCCTTACTAAACTGGCCCAGAAGTCAACCCAAGCTTAATCTGGTTCTGGGTCCAAATCCAGCTTCAGCCCATTTCCATTGTTATATAGATTCATGCCATAATACCACCTCTAGCCTCAGGATTTATGATGCCTCCTCACAGGATGCATATTTGTGTGTAAATACATAAATCACATCAGATAAACAAAGCAGACATGCCAGAAAACAGGAGGGGAGAGAAGAGGAGAGATACCTACCAAGCAGTTTGTCTCTAAAGTGTTGCCAGTTGTGAGAGGACTCGTGGTGCTAATATCCCCTCGCTCAGACTCTTACAGACAYGCTAAGAGCGTGATGGCTGGCAGGCAGTGCATTTAAGTGCTGTTACTGAGGCCCCCAAATATTGACAGAGTGCCAGACTCTGAGAAACTATTGATGTATGCAGCCGGCCGCTGCTCCAGACACCTCTCAGACAGAGTCTTTAAATGTCACAGATTAATGAATTTTCATGAAACGCAGAATGAGAGAAAGAATTAAAAGGAAAAAAAAATATCCCATAGCAGCAACATGAAAGCATCTTTTATCCCTACACAAAATTCTGCCCTCAAGCCTCAAGATTCCTAATAGATTATAACAGATTGTAAGTCGGCGTGAGATACGAGATGGAGGAGGTTAGACCCTGTGGATCACGCAGAGCATCCTCAAACAAAGCCAATATGAGAGATGCTCATTTAAAAAAAAAAACAATGAGAGTCAAGGACCACTCAGACCTCCATTTCATTTTAACTTAAACCACAAGTTACAAAGCTGAAGGAGTTGGTTAAATATTCTTTTATCTGAGATACATATGGGGCCAAATTGCAAAATTCAGCTGTTGACTTTGAACAACCCTAACTTTGGAGACATTGAGATAGACAGATGTATTTGGATCCTCTCTTAGTATTTGATCTTGTGCTTGATCTTACTCGAGAAATTGCCCAAGTTATGATAGAACATTTTTATGCCATCAGATAAACCAAGTATGCTGATTATTTCCCTTTTTTCATTTATATCAGGAACTCAAATATGTATGCAAGAACTTCAAATATCATTAAAATGTAATAATGCAAAATGCAGTTGGAGTGTAAATGACAAATCTATGCATAACACATCACTTAAAGAGGAAGGAAGTGAAGGGATGATGCAGATGATGTATGCAGAGGTAAAAATGGGTCATTTATACCCAACCACGTTAAAAATTCAGCTTCACTGAGTCCCTCTGCACAGAGCCACCTGTAAGTGGGGCTCCATGAGCTATTTTCTCCCTCATTCCCACAGGCAGGGCTCTACTGCCCCTACTGCCCCTGTGCTATCCTGGCAGGATTTGTCCTCAATGCAACAGCAGCAAGTGTGGTGAGCACCAACACCCCCAGCTCCTTGTGGGCTGCCTCCTTCCCCTGGAAAACGCAGCTATTTGACACCAGGGACTGCAAAATGGGACCTGGTGCCACCACGACAGCCAGGCCTTGCTGCAGGAAAACGCAGGGAACTGAGAGCACCCTGACAAGAAAAGGGAGTGCTCTAAGAAAACCCAAGGAGCAAGACCCTGTGGTTTTCCACTCTGTTGGAACAAGTCAAGAGGAGGGCCATGAGGATGCTCAGAGGGCTGRAGCACTTCTGTGATAGCAGACTGAGAGAGCTGGGCTTCTTCAGCCCAGAGAGGAGGAAGCTCTTGGGAGACCTTAGAGCAGCCTTCTGGTACCTAAATGGGGCTGACAAAAAAGCTGGTGAAGGACTTTTTATAAAGGCATAAAGTGATAGGACAAAGGCCAATGGCCTTAAACCGAGAGAGCATAGATTTAATTGGATATAGGGAAGAATTCTCTATGATGAAACCAGTAAGGCACTGGCACAATTTGCCCAGAGATGTTGTGGATACTCCACTCCTGAAAGTGCTCAAGACCAGACTCAATGGGGCTYTGAGCAACCTGGYCCAGTAGASAGTGTCCYTGYTCACGGCAGGAGYRTTGGAATTAGATGATCTAAAGACCTCTTCAAACCCAAACCATTCTATGATTATTGCTGCAGAAAGATCAAAAAYTCTTCACTGAAAACTGTCTTCCTAAGCTCCCTCTGTCTCTGGCCACATGAGGCTTCGCTCTCCACAGCATCTACAAAACCTTACTATGAGAACAGGGACTAACATGTGCCGTATTCAAGAGGTGCCTGTTTTCCTATCATTTTATCAGTCAGATTATTTGTGGAAAACTTTGCCAGAGCAAAAAAAAAAACCCCAATATTTCTTTTTTGACAAACAAAGCTACTTTTCTGTGTGTGAAGCCAAGCAGAAACAACTGCAAGGACTTTGATGGAACCTCCAGCTCCTGATGACAGAGGATTCTTTGGTTTTCCAAAGCCAACACACTGCTGTAGATTGGCACACCTGGCAATTAACTGTCTCAGGGACTAGGTCAGCTATTTGTGTCACCTGCTGGTGGCACCACCCAAAGCATGTCCTCCTTCCCACCACAGCTCCCACAAGTTGCAGCAGGGTCTCCAGCACCATTACCCATTAYCTGCTGCTCTACAAATGATCTGGATGAAGCAGCAAGTAGCCATGCTTTGCCAATAGCCAGAGAGAAGACAGAGCACATGTGTGTGTAGGAGGGGATGACACAAATGACTTACTAAATAAGGAGAAGGCAAAATGTCAAAGACTTTCTATTCTGAGAACAATTTCTATACAAACAACAAAGCAAAAGAAAATCAATATGAMTTTTTACACAGAGAACTACTTTACACATAATTGTAAACTTACTTCAAAACACTCAGTACTTTTTCTTCAGAACTTTTAAAGAGCCTGTCTAACATTACTGCCTATTCTGGCCTGTTATTTCTCCTCACATAGCCCTTTTCCTTTCTCCTTTCTTCCCTTCTCTCTTGAGGAGCTATCACAAAATACTTACCCAGCTTTTCATTCAGTCCAGTATCACATCTTCAGCAAAGGCCAGCACTGACTGAACTGAAGGAAGTTGTAAAAAACCTCAGTATTCCCTGTTACAAAACCCTTCATATACCTCAGCAGGGATCAGATTCAATCTGAAGAATGAAGGTGAGCTTTTTTTGTTGTTTGGGATRATCCCTGAAGCACACAGAGAGGCTCAGGTGCCCAAGCTATGAAGCTGCCCCTCACAAAGGCTGATTACCCAGACTTTCTGCAATGCAGACACAGTGATGCCCCTCGGGCTGACTTCATGCCTTGAATATGTGCGAGGGCACAGCAGGCTCCTTTCAGAGCTTGCCTGACACACCTCTTTCCAGGAGGGTATGTATCCCTTGGAAATGCAAACATTGCCTCCAGGACTCCTCCAGGACTGCCTCACACAGTAGGCAGTAAMAAAACTTCCTTGGGAGATTTGTCTCCTCTGGAGGAGCAGAAAAAGGAAACTAAAATTTGTAAAAGTTAGGAAAACCAAGTGAATATGTTGGGAAGGAAGCAAGCTGGGCAATTTTCTAACTCACTGCAAAGCTGGGACACTTTGGTTTTCTCAACAAACCTCTGGCATTTCAGCTAAATAAAGGGACATAATAAGGAGACACAACAAAGTCTTATGACTTGCCCAAACTTTTGCAACAGCCTTTTYCTGTCTTCTTTTGCAAATACTATAATACCTAATATGCCTTGTCCCTGTGCCCTTTACATGCCAACATTTGAACAGCCATTCCAGTTCCATGAACTTTGCACCATCTCAAAGAATGGGACAGCAGAGGTGGGCAAAAATTTAGAAGAACTGGAAGTATTAATGATTGGACAAAATTTATCTTAGAACAGAAAAAAGAAGAATACAATATGCACAGAAAATAGCAATTGCAAAGTAATGAATAGGAACAAATGTGTTACAGAATTAAAATTATTTGGTCTTAAGGAGATCTTGGGAGTTTGTAAGTTCAACCTCCCTTACCATATTCAGGATAGTACCACAGGCCACCTTCCTTTGTCTCACCCCGTCTTTGATTGTCACCAGAAACTTTCCATCAATTAGTTAATTTCTTGTAGTAATATCTGATTTTCTATCTTCTTTTTCTTTCCTTTCCTCCGTGTGCATGCCTGTGCATACATCACAGATCACAACCAGCTTACACCCCCCTCCTTGTTAAAAGTCCCACCTCCTCTGCTGACTTACTGCACTCTTAATCAAAAGGGCAGGAGGAAGCCGCCAGGATTCATTCTTCCCCCTCTCTCCTCCTCTCTCCCTCCCTTTTTTCAAATGGCACAAATGTCAAACTTTCTAAAAGGATGTTTGGCATAGCTGAGTTCAGTCATGTAACGTACAAAGTCGGCATGATCAAAAGGTTGCAGGGCTGCCCACTGCTAAAGAAGAGAGGGAAAAAAGGAAACGGGGATCTTTTCTAAAGTGTGAAAGAATGCATGAGACAACTGTTGCCACTGGAAACACCATGTCTATTACCAGCAGCGGTGGGTCTCAAACACGAAAACCGAGGTCCAGAGTCCAGATTCTCTGAAAAACAGGGCTGCTCTGATCTCATTTTCCACCCGTGAAGAAACATCACACATACAACTATGGAACTAAGGACTTTTTTTTTTTTTTTTCCCTATGTGCTTTGCATCATTATATGGAAAATAACCGAATCTRTGTGGAAATAACAGCAGTTAGTTTTGTAGTCAAAGCAGCTGAAACTAATCAGATGGAACACAGATTCACATATCAAAAAATACATTGTCTCTCTCGTATTTTTCTACTGCTACCTTTCACCACAGTATTTTCATTCTTATTCTACCCACTGCTGAAAAGGAAGGAAAATTATTCCTCCCTTCTACATCTCTAAGATTGTTATGATTTCGTAAGGCAACTGGTTTGCAATTGTAGAGCACTTCACAATTGCATGCTCGAATCTTCCTCTACATTTCTGATGCAACTCTTCTGGTTTTATTCATCTGTTTATTTGCGCCACTTTGCTGAACCCTTGTGAAAACGTTTGCATCTCCTCACCCAAAAACAACATTAGAGAGAGGTCCAGTTATGCCACCAACTACTGCTAAACATCTGCACCACAGTGGCATGAAAACTGGTGGTCAGAACACTYGGCATGAACAATCCCTCCATGAGCTCAGACAAAATTTCCTTGCCAGAAGATAACCCCCAAACTGTAGCTGAAAAAGCTCATCGTCAATATCCATTTAATAGAAAAATCTTAATTATAGATAGCTTTCAGTCCCAGAACAGTAGACGGGAACTTGAGATTAATTCCCCCTATGACAAAGTATGTGAACAATAACCAGAACTTGTAATCAATACCCAGAGGAGAGAGCATCCAAATTGTAACGGGGATTTGGGATTCATTCCCAGAGGGYGTAATATATGATCTGGAACAGGTAGACTGGGATTAATTTTTGATTATGAAATATTTGAACAGCAATTKTCAACTTTTAATGAACAGAGGATGTGGACACCACAATTAATATAATTTCTAAGTCTCTCCATCATATTTCAGGAGACACATGACAGATCATGAACAGCTGCTCGGGTCATACACAAGTTAATGTGGGAATGCCACCTAAAGGAATGTGAACTAGGATGGGACTCTGGAGAAAGGCAGGCGAAGACCAGAGTTTCACTTTCCCCATTTCTAATAAAACTCGCTTATTGCAAATCTCCGTTAGAAATAATTATTCCATGTTTGCTGATTTTACATGGATAATTGTAAGTCAGAAAACATGAATATGGGAACATGGCTTTTATCTTACATTGGGTGAAAATACACAGGTGTTCACAGGAGAAACAGTTCACACTCTGCAGGAAAATTTCAGAATAGGAGTGTACAAGGTAAAATATATAGAACCTCACATTATCTTGGGGGGAGAATACAACCCAAATTTGTGAAGTTCCTTAGAATATAATAAAGCAGCTAATTGTTTGCCTAGAATGAAGATAACGAGTGAGCTGTGAATCTTAGCCTTTTCTGTTCATTTCGACAAAATAATTTCCTTCATGTTTTCCTCACAGGCCAATGAGTAATTTTAATCATTATGAGCCACATCTGTAGCCCATGTAAGACAAGACAAATTTTGTCTATCTGCATATCTTGCCATTTATGAATGACTGGAACAAAGTGATTTTTCAGAACATGGGTTGATTGTCACAGGGCTAAGAAAACTTAGCCTCCATTTCCAGCATTCCGTATGCTCAGCTGGAAGGAAAATATCCAGCAGGAAAACGTCTTGCCCAGAAACAACTGATGGTAGTTGCTACAGAAGCAGGAATAAAGATGAGGTGAATCAAAATCCTGTTTCAGCTCAACATATACTTTATTCCTAATTTATCTTTTCAACCTTGTAAAGCATTTTAAAAGATGCTCTGAATTTCTGAAATTGAAGATATACCTCTTCCATTTTATGCCTGCTGTGTTAAACTTTTGGCTCTTTCACTGAAAAGGGATGAAACAACTGGGGTTCTCTGTGGGGCCACTYCTCACCTCTCCTCTCAAGCTCTCAGACCCACATCTGCCCAAGGATCATTCCCTAAGTCTCCAAAATTATATATAAGTATGCTGTCTCTGCCAGACCCTATTAATCATAAACTTSTCATTTCATTTCAGTATTAAACTCATCTTGTTCAAATCTCTAATTTTCCACACTGACAGAGAAGTCCTCTATACATCATTCAGTTCTATTTCCTAGATACGTTCAGAATTACAAAATTCATTCAAGCCCATCTGATCTCTTCTCACTAAACCTTCTGCCTTGCACTGACAGAGAAGAATTAGCCTTCCTCCTGTCAGGTATACATCTTTTCCCCACAAAAGTATGTGAAAACATCCAAATGYAGCCAATGACTCAGCTTGCCCTTGTACTTGTGTCTTTGCTCTACAGAGCAGTCAATTTTGTGGAGCAGCAAGTCCCATTGATATAATATTATACAGAGTACTAATATTGAGGTAAAAACAGTAGAAGTAAAGTAAAAACAGCTGTAGCTGCACAGCAGGGTACCACACACCGAAAGCAGTGATGGGGATGAAGGGGCACTATCAGCATCCTCGTTCCAGTGGAAGCAGGAAATCTCACCATGAAGTCATGCTACAGTGTCACTGCTGAGCCTAATACATCACAGGTCATTTAAAGTCRTTAAATAGTAAAATTTGCCAGCTACAATCTTCCTCAGTGATCCTATCTAATGTTAAACCCAGGTGCAGATTCTAGGGTTGGGAAGAAAAACCATGTCAGATAATTTCTGCTCTTTCCCTGCTGCAGCAATGCCATCCATCTCATTTCTAATGCAGTGCCACAACTTCCCTCCAGTTTTACAAAGACACTACAGCACTAGGCCTGCAAAATAAACCATGATATTGCTCTACAGCAAACAGGAGATGGGACTAGAAGAGCACTCAAGCCTCTCTCTGTGTTTTTTGTTTTGTTTTGTTTGTTTTTTTTGTTGAGCCAGACATTCAGTGGAAACCATTATGCCTTTCCCAGAAGATACATGCACCAGTAAGTTCGGTGCATCAGAGCAGGGACCAGCTCCTGTTCTCCTCTGGGGCTGGGTATCATCACTCTGAGAGGCTCTGGCTCCCAACAGCAACTTTCAACCCACAACATGACTGGGGACCTGCAGAGTCCTCCACTCACAGGCTGCAGCAGCCCATCTGGTGAGTTAATCAAAGCAGCCATGGCAGGAAATCAGATGGGCTCCATGAGGACACCGTGTTACATTAGTCACCTCACCAATTTCTGCCTCAGTATCCCCAAGTGTGAATTAGTTTTTGGCACCTACAAGTTAAGAGGGCAGCAGMTTTAGAAGAACTGTATGTTAGTCAGACAGATCGATACTTCATTTTAAGGAACAGTTTCTATTCTACTATACTTTTGCTGATTTGAAAGAAAACAGACTGTTGCAGTATTTTTTGACTAAAAACCTGTAGAAGAAATCGTTACAGTCTTTTACAACCAGAATCTGGAAGGGTGTCCCATTGTAATATTTTCAAAGAGAAGTTGTGCATGCAGTATGTATGTGCATATGGTGTTTATGAATTGTTTTTTAACTTTAGATATTTTATTCATTTTTCCACATGGTACAAGTAGAACACACATCTTTGTTGGACAGACACCAACACAGTAACATAGCTTTAGATTTCAGGCACTCAAGACTCAGTGGGACAATAGGCTACTCTATCTTCATGCCAGGACATCACGTCCAGAAATTAGGATGCATGCCATCAGGCAGTTAATATCTCACTGAAGATACTCAGCCCTCAATACATTCAGTTACACTAAATGAAGGAAACTGTAACCACTTCCAGTTATTTCGTACAGAGATAAGGACCATGAGAACTTTGTGTCTTGGCATCAAACATCCTATTTTGATTTCGCTGTACTGTGGGATCTGCTGTTATCCACAGTTTGTGGACTTCTTTTTTTTTCTCACTTGGAGCCTGCACACAGCCAGCATAGTAACTTCAGTCATAACAATGTTCAGAAGTCCCWGGAGCAGAGGGAAGTGGGTAAGGAATGGCACAAAAAGAGCAGGCTAGAGCTTCTCAGGACAGCAGCAAAAAGGCCACAGATGCTGCTGATACCTGCATCTCTACCCCCAGTGCCAACAACGTGGAGTTCAACACTAACTTGTGCTGTTTGCACTGTATGCATGTGTGGAGAACACTGAAAGCATGTTCTCCAGGATAATTCTCCAGGACTCTGCCTATCCAGACTCACTAGTGCTCCAAGTCAGATGAAATGCAATGCAGACTGCCATGTCTGATAGCTATATAAACTTTGTTTATTTAATTTCAAAGCTGCTGTTTCACTTAAGCTGTACCACGGTCTCAGGAAACACAAGATGGTGGCATTTAAGAAGTAGAGGCAATGATTTAATTGCTTTTCCAGGAAAAAAAAGAGGTTGAAAAGCAAAATAAAGTTTGCTTTATAAAGAATGGAAATACTAATATTATAACTGAGCACTTTTTGTAATTTAACATTTTGAACCATCATTCTGTTAAATGAAATGTAAGAAGGGACAAACCAGCTCAGAGAAAATACATAAATATTAATTCTGTTCCCACTGGTAATTTAATACTTATCTTGTACCCCAAGGTCTTGAAAACAGTGAGTACAAAAAGTTGTTCTTTCTCACTATCTGGAAAAAAGATGAGGATAAGGGAAATGACACATTTACATGAACTTGAGACGCATTGGTTTTCAGATAGGCAAACTAAAATGCCTATGCTGGGTATCTATGGCGCACAAAACCAATGATCTTTATCCACTGTCCTACTGAAAGTTTCTTCCCATGCCTGGCTTAAATTTGAGGTTTCTTGACAAGCTCTAATGAATTGTTAACCTCGCTTTCCTGATAAAAAGCAAATGCTCCCTAACTTCATTCTTTTATTGAAAAGAGTCCATATGGAGGAGATATACGAACTTCTGTCAATGCGACTGCTGCCTGCGCAGTATTTAAATGCTAAAATAAAAAAGAGGATTTTTTTTTTTTTTTTTTCTGTTCAGGCACAGCAGGTCTCATCACAGGGAAGGTCAGCTCTGCTCTCCTGGGCACAGACCTGGGGCAGTGCCAAGATCTCTCCCCTCACCAGGGCTGCCCTGGGGCTGCAGACAGCGATTCCAGCCAGGCAGGGAATAAACAGGAGATGTAGCCCTGTGGATCACAGGTGGCACAGAACACTTATCCTCACAAGCGCCAGGGTGCATGTCTACAGCTTAGGAGTGGGAAAGGTCAGCTATGTCAGCTATGATGGCAACAAGCAGCCTCACTAGCAGGCACGGCTGTATTCACCTCTCGCTGCTGGAGCAGAGCACCAGCTACCCCCAGGTATCTCCCACCTTGGCTCAGGGCTCCCTCTCCTTCCCAGCCTGCTGGGAACACACTGACAGAGAGGGTGGCCACTATTTTGGAAATGCTCTCTTCTGAAGCCACTGAAGAGATTTATTATTTATAGGCAGAGGGCTGAAAACATGAAGTCCATACATGGGGGCCCGTGGGGGGAGGGCCAGTTGCTGCCAGGCAGTAATTTCACTCTGAAGTTCCTATGACTTAAATAGCCACTTGAGCTCTGCTCTCGCAGTTTATGATGTCAATAGAACCCCTAAATGAAATTACAGCCTTCTGATACGCAGCGGGGTAGCTTTTCTTCACTGTGTAATATACACGGCCAGAAGAAATTGCACTATACACAGAGTTTCACTAAAGCAGAGTTTATCAKAAGAATGTTCCCACTAAAATATGATTAGGCTTCTTGTTTGCCGGATAACKCTTCTAATGAATCAGGGTACGCGTGATAGTCATGTTTTGTGAACGCAGACACATACCCTGAGGTGAACTGGGCACTCCACCACCTCAAAGCACCAGCTATTTCATTTCCACCRTAATTTGCACCTGCTTTGTTTTGCCAGCAGCACAGACCCATGCTAGCTCTGGAACTCGYCTCGGTTCCAGAAACTTGAAGCTTGCAAAGATGAAAAAACAAGTAAGGCAGCRATGGGGGGATCTACATGCTGTATTTACAGGCACTTTTTTTTTTTTAAGCACGCCTGAGCCTGGTTAAACCGGTMAGTAGCCCTGGGAGAGCAGGGAAAAAAATCCCTCTTTTCAGATGGGTAAGTGAGAAATAAACAYGGGTAAAGATCACAATGATGCATCTGGCATACAGATTCAGCTCTCCTACAGCCTATTCTATTTCTCACCATTCTCATTATGTTACCCATACATTCCCCTTCTCTGCTCAGGACAGGAAGAAAACCCCTTCATCTTACCGTTCATGAACCTTGCTATTTCTTTATCCTTGAGCTGAGGACTGACTGCAGCTGATAATTACAGATCTGTGGTTAGTGGCTGCTTTACTTCAGTAACTTTCAATCCCTTTTACTTTCCTAACTTTCCTCATCATATGACTTAATTCAAAATCAAGTTTCACTTTCTTTTCTGAATTCCAGGAAGGCAAATTAGTGCTGTTTCAATGTTGTAACCCAGGAAAACAACCTCTTGTTCAACTTTGGAAAAGAGAGGCTTACAATATAAAATAAGAAAACAAATTCAGAATACCTTAAAACGGGAAATGTACTCAAAACAAGGCAGTTGCTTTTATGTACTTTTATTGCAAAAATTGTCTCTGGGTACTGCTTAAATTTTTGTGCTTCTGAAGCATCCAATACCTATGAATCTGCCTACCTTTATCATTGCATCTTTTTCTGTGCTTTGTTCTTGTCTGATGCAGTTAACACAGAACAACAAGTATATCACGTCAAACAACTTTTGTGCAGAAAACACTAGTTCTCATTCTACTATACAAACACATATTCTCTTCCCCAAAAGCATAAACCGGTGGTTTGAACATGAGTGAAATTATACCATTTTCTTCTTGCTTACATCAGGCAAAGGAAGATAACTTTCCCACTTTATCTACGGGTAAAAGAGAGAWATTTAACTTGGCAGTGCATGCAGAGCACTTTGAGATTACTAGTTGGAAGGGATGCTGTCACTAAAATGGCTACTGCTAGAACCAAACAGTGCATGTATAAAAGAATGACTGTATGTATTAATTTTCTTTTTTTTTAAAAGCAACTATGATAAACTATTACACAGTAGACAAAGAAGCTACTGCTAATGAGACAATTTATCATCTTACCATCCTAAAATGTTTAAACAGACGATTGGAATATGATTTGAAATTGCAGATTTTCACCCTAATGATTTTAGACCATAGACAAACCATTATAACCTTGGCCTACAGTCAATAAGCAGCTTATACCATAATAAGAAAGACTGACGAATTTTTCCACGTTGTTATAAATAAACACCAGCAAAGACAAGTTCCTTTGCTACCAGAGAGACTTTGAGAATAAATAAATTAATGAAATAATTTAAACATYGAGATGTTTAGAGCACACAGAGACTCCCAAAAAAGAGATTAAAGATTGTTTTTTCTTCTTGGTGAAAGATGCCAGAGTGACAGTCCTTGACTTCAGTATATCCAGAGAACAAGTGTTATACAGGCAGAAGTTTGAAGTTTCAGACATTTAGCACTGTGCTTTGAGAACTTTCCATTTCAGAAGTACTTATGTCTTTCAGACTTACACTGCCTGGAGGGAGAAAGTAAATCAGAGATAAGCTTCAAAGATCAGACCCAAAAGTGTGTGTGGGCGTTCAGTATAGCCCATTCAGAGAAGAGAAGAAAAAAAATCCATTATGTTTCTATCTGTGATGTGAACTGCCTGAAAGTTTGGGATGTTCTGATCTGTCAGCTGCTTTGAGTACACTGCAGAAAGGTGATGCAACAGCCAAGTTGGGATCTTAACATCAATTTAGTCAAAAGCTGGGACCATTTGGATTGAGGCTTTGATGTATGTAAAGGTTATTTCTATGTGTGTGTAAGACTCTTTACTGAAGGGATCAGCCAACTTAATTGCGGGTTTTGTTGAGAGCTGGTGATTTAGTTTAGGTTCAGAGAGAGGTCTGCAGCACCAGGGAATGAAGAGAAACAGCTAAYCCTTGCTGCTCAGCACTGAAAAACGTCTGCGGTCAACTCAGGGGTTTGAATATGAAAAAAAATAGGAGTTCACAGTTCTTTACGGTTCTAATGCAAAACCAGATGGAACTCCGAGGTTTTGTCCGTCTTCCACGCAAAGTTTTCAGGCTCAGTCAAACTTCAGGTTGAAATTGAAGCAGGGGGAGGGACTGACAACCCCACATGGATTGAAACCAACAAAAATATTTGGAAAAATTGCCAGGGAGTAAAGCCACCAAATCTTACATGACTTTACTTATTGGTTRTAAGAAATAGCAAGTACTTTAATATGGGTTGGACGTGACTTGACACTGAGCTCAGTTCTGAAGTCCATGTCAAAGCCTCTGACAACTTCAGCGAAAGACTGCTCAGCACCAGCCTTTATGTGCCACTCTCAGGACTCAGACTGGGCACAAAACCAGGGAAAAGGTGACTGGGCTTCTCAGTGTGTCTCAGTGTAGTAGAAGAGGGGCTGCCTCCCTGGGTGTCACAGAGACAAGCTTGCTGATACACCTGCTGAAAAATGCCACTCAAAAGCAAGACAAGGGTGAGAAGAATGCTGCCTAGTTAATATCCTGTGTGAGATATGTTGGTTCCATTAAAGATCTTGGTCTTTTGCCAGGGACATGTTTCAAAGAACAGGATAATAACTSAAAATACAAATATTTTGACTGCTACCCTCTGTTTTTTATATGYCTACTTTGTTAAAAGTAGAAAATGTTAGTCAAGAAATGATTCATTTCTTCAAGTCAGATAATATGGAAGATGATGAAGGATGAATGGAACAGCCCACGCATTGCCCTGGCCTTCTTAAGCACTACAGCAGAAAAATATTAACAGAAGTGATATGTTCAGCAGGGCAGGAGAGGACAAAA